>NC_041014.1:5636051-5793175 GCF_004193775.1 Glycine soja | reverse complement strand
GGAATTCAATTGGCTATAAAATTTCACTCAGATGTCCGATTCACGTGCATCATGTATCGAGACCCTTGAAATTGACCACGGAAGCTCTCGGCAAATTCAAACGGCCATAACTTTTGACTCGAATGTATGATCGACGCCCATGATATATCGAGACGCTCAAAATTGAACAACGGAAGCTCTCGAGAAATTCAAATGGCTAAACTTTTCACTCGGATGTCTGATTCACGTGCATCACATATCGAGACCATTGAAATTGACCACGGAAGCTCTTGGCAAATTCAAACGACCATAAGTTTTGACTCGAATGTATGATCGACGCCCATGATATATCGAGACGCTCAAAATTGAACAACGGAAGCTCTCGAGAAATTCTAATGGCTATAACTTTTCACTCGAATGTCTGATTCACGTGCATCATATATCGAGACCATTGAAATTGACCACGGAAGCTCTTGGCAAATTCAAACGGCCATAACTTTTGACTCGAATGTATGATCGATGCCCATGATATATCGAGACGCTTAAAATTGAGCAACGGAAGCTCTCGAGAAATTCAATTGGCTATAAACTTTCACTCAGATGTCCGATTCACGTGCATCATATATCGAGACCCTTGAAATTGACCACGGAAGCTCTCGGCAAATTCAAACGGCCATAACTTTTGACTCGAATGTATGATCGACGCCCATGATATATCGAGACGCTCAAAATTGAACAACGGAAGCTCTCGAGAAATTCAAATGGCTAAACTTTTCACTCGGATGTCTGATTCACGTGCATCATATATCGAGACCATTGAAATTGACCACGGAAGCTCTTGGCAAATTTAAACGACCATAAGTTTTGACTCGAATGTATGATCGACGCCCATGATATATCGAGACGCTCAAAATTGAACAACGGAAGCTCTCGAGAAATTCGAATGGCTAAACTTTTCACTCGGATGTCTGATTCACGTGCATCATATATCGAGACCATTGGAATTGACCACGGAAGCTCTTGGCAAATTCGAACGGCCATAACTTTTGACTCGAATGTATGATCGATGCCCATGATATATCGAGAGGCTCAAAATTGAACAGCGGAAGCTCTCGAGAAATTCTAATGGCTATAACTTTTCACTCGAATGTCTGATTCACGTGCATCATATATCGAGACCATTGAAATTGACCACAGAAGCTCTTGGCAAATTCAAACGGCCATAACTTTTGACTCGAATGTATGATCGACGCCCATGATATATCGAGACGCTCAAAATTGAACAATGGAAGCTCTCGAGAAATTCAAATGGCTATAACTTTTCACTCGAATGTCCGATTCACGTGCATCATATATCGAGACCATTGAAATTGACCACGGAAGCTCTTGGCAAATTCAAACGGCCATAACTTTTGACTCGAATGTATGATCGACGCCCATGATATATCGAGACGCTCAAAATTGAACAATGGAAGCTCTCGAGAAATTCAAATGGCTATAACTTTTCATTCGGATGTCCGATTCACGTGCATCATATATCGAGACCCTCGAAATTGAACACGGAAGCTCTCGACAAATTCAAACGGCCATAAGTTTTGACTCGAATGTATGATCGACGCCCATGATATATCGAGACGCTCAAAATTGAACAACGGAAGCTCTCGAGAAATTCTAATGGCTATAAATTTTCACTCGAATGTCTGATTCACGTGCATTATATATCGAGACCATTGAAATTGACCACGGAAGCTCTTGGCAAATTCAAACGGCCATAACTTTTGACTCGAATGTATGATCGACGCCCATGATATATCCAGACACTCAAAATTGAACAACGGAAGCTCTCGAGAAATTCTAATGGTTATAACTTTTCACTCAAATGTCCGATTCACGTGCATCATTAATCGAGACCCTCAAAATTCACCACGGAAGCTCTGGACAAATTCAAACGGTCATAACTTTTGACTCGAATGTATGATCGATGCCCATGATATATCGAGACGCTCAAAATTGAACAACGGAAGCTCTCGAGAAATTCTAATGGCTATAACTTTTCACTCGGATGTCTGATTCACGTGCATCATATATCGAGACCATTGAAATTGACCACGGAAGCTCTTGGCAAATTCAAACGGCCATAACTTTTGACTCGAATGTATGATCGACGCCCATGATATATCGAGACGCTCAAAATTGAACAACGGAAGCTCTCAAGAAATTCTAATGGCTATAACTTTTCACTCAAATGTCCGATTCACATGCATCATTAATCGAGACCCTCAAAATTGACCACGGAAGCTCTGGACAAATTCGAACGGCCATAACTTTTGGCTCGAATGTATGATCGATGCCCATGATATATCGAGACGCTCAGAATTGAACAGCGGAAGCTCTCGAGAAATTCTAATGGCTATAACTTTTCACTCGAATGTCTGATTCACGTGCATCATATATCGAGACCCTTGAAATTGACCACGGAAGCTCTCGGCAAATTCAAACGGCCATAACTTTTGACTCGAATGTATGATCGACGCCCATGATATATCCAGACGCTCAAAATTGAACAACGGAAGCTCTCAAGAAATTCAAATGGCTATCACGTTTCACTCGGATGTCTGATTCACGTGCATCATATATCGAGACCCTTGAAATTGACCACGGAAGCTCTCGGCAAATTCAAACGGCCATAACTTTTGACTCGAATGTATGATCGACGCCCATGATATATCGAGACGCTCAAAATTGAACAATGGAAGCTCTCGAGAAATTCAAATGGCTATAACTTTTCATTCGGATGTCCGATTCACGTGCATCATATATCGAGACCCTCGAAATTGAACACGGAAGCTCTCGACAAATTCAAACGGCCATAAGTTTTGACTCGAATGTATGATCGACGCCCATGATATATCCAGACGCTCAAAATTGAACAACGGAAGCTCTCGAGAAATTCTAATGGCTATAAATTTTCACTCGAATGTCTGATTCACGTGCATCATATATCGAGACCCTTGAAATTGACCACGGAAGCTCTCGGCAAATTCAAACGACCATAACTTTTGACTCGAATGTATGATCGACGCCCATGATATATCGAGACGCTCAAAATTGAACAACGGAAGCTCTCGAGAAATTCAAATGGCTAAACTTTTCACTCGGATGTCTGATTCACGTGCATCATATATCGAGACCATTGAAATTGACCACGAAAGCTCTTGGCAAATTCAAACGGCCATAACTTTTGACTCGAATGTATGATCGACGCCCATGATATATCGAGACGCTCAAAATTGAACAACGGAAGCTCTCAAGAAATTCTAATGGCTATAACTTTTCACTCAAATGTCCGATTCACATGCATCATTAATCGAGACCCTCAAAATTGACCACGGAAGCTCTGGACAAATTCGAACGGCCATAACTTTTGGCTCGAATGTATGATCGATGCCCATGATATATCGAGACGCTCAGAATTGAACAGCGGAAGCTCTCGAGAAATTCTAATGGCTATAACTTTTCACTCGAATGTCTGATTCACGTGCATCATATATCGAGACCCTTGAAATTGACCACGGAAGCTCTCGGCAAATTCAAACGGCCATAACTTTTGACTCGAATGTATGATCGACGCCCATGATATATCCAGACGCTCAAAATTGAACAACGGAAGCTCTCAAGAAATTCAAATGGCTATCACGTTTCACTCGGATGTCTGATTCACGTGCATCATATATCGAGACCCTTGAAATTGACCACGGAAGCTCTCGGCAAATTCAAACGGCCATAACTTTTGACTCGAATGTATGATCGACGCCCATGATATATCGAGACGCTCAAAATTGAACAACGGAAGCTCTCAAGAAATTCAAATGGCTATCACGTTTCACTCGGATTTCCGATTCACGTGCATCATATATCGAGACCCTCGAAATTGAACACAGAAGCTCTCGACAAATTCAAACGGCCATAAGTTTTGACTCGAATGTATGATCGACGCCCATGATATATCGAGACGCTCAAAATTGAACAACGGAAGCTCTCGAGAAATTCAAATGGCTAAACTTTTCACTCGGATGTCTGATTCACGTGCATCATATATCGAGACCATTGAAATTGACCACGGAAGCTCTTGGCAAATTCAAACGGCCATAAGTTTTGACTCGAATGTATGATCGACGCCCATGATATATCGAGACGCTCAAAATTGAACAATGGAAATCTCAAGAAATTCAAATGGCTAAACTTTTCACTCGGATGTCTGATTCACGTGCATCATATATCGAGACCATTGAAATTGACCACGGAAGCTCTTGGCAAATTCAAACGGCCATAAATTTTGACTCGAATGTATGATCGGCGCCCATGATATATCGAGACGCTCAAAATTGAACAACGGAAGCTCTCGAGAAATTCTAATGGCTATAACTTTTCACTCGAATGTCCGATTCACGTGCATCATATATCGAGACCCTTCAAATTGATCACGGAAGCTCTCGGCAAATTCAAACGGCCATAACTTTTGACTCGAATGTATGATCGATGCCCATGATATATCGAGACGCTCAAAATTGAACAACGGAAGCTCTCGAGAAATTCTAATGGCTATAACTTTTCACTCGAATGTCTGATTCACGTGCATCATATATCGAGACCATTGAAATTGACCACGGAAGCTCTCGGCAAATTCAAACGGCCATAACTTTTGACTCGAATGTATGATCGATGCCCATGATATATCGAGACGCTTAAAATTGAGCAACGGAAGCTCTCGAGAAATTCAATTGGCTATAAATTTTCACTCAGATGTCCGATTCATGTGCATCATATATCGAGACCCTTGAAATTGACCACGGAAGCTCTCGGCAAATTCAAACGGCCATAACTTTTGACTCGAATGTATGATCGACGCCCATGATATATCGAGACGCTCAAAATTGAACAACGGAAGCTCTCAAGAAATTCAAATGGCTATCACGTTTCACTCGGATGTCGGATTCACGTGCATCATATATCGAGACCCTCGAAATTGAACACGGAAGCTCTCGACAAATTCAAACGGCCATAAGTTTTGACTCGAATGTATGATCGACGCCCATGATATATCGAGACGCTCAAAATTGAACAACGGAAGCTCTCGAGAAATTCAAATGGCTAAACTTTTCACTCGGATGTCTGATTCACGTGCATCATATATCGAGACCATTGAAATTGACCACGGAAGCTCTTGGCAAATTCAAACGGCCATAAGTTTTGACTCGAATGTATGATCGACGCCCATGATATATCGAGACGCTCAAAATTGAACAATGGAAGCTCTCAAGAAATTCAAATGGCTAAACTTTTCACTCGGATGTCTGATTCACGTGCATCATATATCGAGACCATTGAAATTGACCACGGAAGCTCTTGGCAAATTCAAACGGCCATAAATTTTGACTCGAATGTATGATCGGCGCCCATGATATATCGAGACGCTCAAAATTGAACAACGGAAGCTCTCGAGAAATTCTAATGGCTATAACTTTTCACTCGAATGTCCGATTCACGTGCATCATATATCGAGACCCTTCAAATTGATCACGGAAGCTCTCGGCAAATTCAAACGGCCATAACTTTTGACTCGAATGTATGATCGATGCCCATGATATATCGAGACGCTCAAAATTGAACAACGGAAGCTCTCGAGAAATTCTAATGGCTATAACTTTTCACTCGAATGTCTGATTCACGTGCATCATATATCGAGACCATTGAAATTGACCACGGAAGCTCTTGGCAAATTCAAACGGCCATAACTTTTGACTCGAATGTATGATCGATGCCCATGATATATCGAGACGCTTAAAATTGAGCAACGGAAGCTCTCGAGAAATTCAATTGGCTATAAATTTTCACTCAGATGTCCGATTCACGTGCATCATATATCGAGACCCTTGAAATTGACCACGGAAGCTCTCGGCAAATTCAAACGGCCATAACTTTTGACTCGAATGTATGATCGACGCCCATGATATATCGAGACGCTTAAAATTGAACAATGGAAGCTCTCGAGAAATTCAAATGGCTAAACTTTTCACTCGGATGTCGGATTCACGTGCATCATATATCGAGACCATTGAAATTGACCACGGAAGCTCTTGGCAAATTCAAACGGCCATAACTTTTGACTCGAATGTATGATCGATGCCCATGATATATCGAGACTCTCAAAATTGAACAATGGAAGCTCTCGAGAAATTCAAATGGCTATACTTTTCACTCGGATGTCTGATTCACGTGCATCATATATCGACACCATTGAAATTGACCACGGAAGCTCTTGGCAAATTCAAACGGCCATAACTTTTGACTCGAATGTATGATCGACGCCCATGATATATCCAGACACTCAAAATTGAACAACGGAAGCTCTCGAGAAATTCTAATGGCTATAACTTTTCACTCGGATGTCTGATTCACGTGCATCATATATCGAGACCATTGAAATTGACCACGGAAGCTCTTGGCAAATTCAAACGGCCATAACTTTTGACTCGAATGTATGATCGACGCCCATGATATATCGAGACGCTCAAAATTGAACAATGGAAGCTCTCGAGAAATTCAAATGGATATAACTTTTCACTCGAATGTCCGATTCACGTGCATCATATATCGAGACCCTTGAAATTGAACACGGAAGCTCTCGACAAATTCAAAAGGCCATAAGTTTTGACTCGAATGTATGATCGATGCCCATGATATATCGAGACGCTCAAAATTGAGCAACGAAAGCTCTCGAGAAATTCAATTGGCTATAAAATTTCACTCAGATGTCCGATTCACGTGCATCATGTATCGAGACCCTTGAAATTGACCACGGAAGCTCTCGGCAAATTCAAACGGCCATAACTTTTGACTCGAATGTATGATCGACGCCCATGATATATCGAGACGCTCAAAATTGAACAACGGAAGCTCTCGAGAAATTCAAATGGCTAAACTTTTCACTCGGATGTCTGATTCACGTGCATCATATATCGAGACCATTGAAATTGACCACGGAAGCTCTTGGCAAATTCAAACGACCATAAGTTTTGACTCGAATGTATGATCGACGCCCATGATATATCGAGACGCTCAAAATTGAACAACGGAAGCTCCCGAGAAATTCGAATGGCTAAACTTTTCACTCGGATGTCTGATTCACGTGCATCATATATCGAGACCATTGAAATTGACCACGGAAGCTCTTGGTAAATTCGAACGGCCATAACTTTTGACTCGAATGTATGATCGATGCCCATGATATATCGAGACGCTCAAAATTGAACAGCGGAAGCTCTCGAGAAATTCTAATGGCTATAACTTTTCACTCGAATGTCTGATTCACGTGCATCATATATCGAGACCATTGAAATTGACCACGGAAGCTCTTGGCAAATTCAAACGGCCATAACTTTTGACTCGAATGTATGATCGATGCCCATGATATATCGAGACGCTTAAAATTGAGCAACGGAAGCTCTCGAGAAATTCAATTGGCTATAAATTTTCACTCAGATGTCCGATTCACGTGCATCATATATCGAGACCCTTGAAATTGACCACGGAAGCTCTCGGCAAATTCAAACGGCCATAACTTTTGACTCGAATGTATGATCGACGCCCATGATATATCGAGACGCTTAAAATTGAACAATGGAAGCTCTCGAGAAATTCAAATGGCTAAACTTTTCACTCGGATGTCGGATTCACGTGCATCATATATCGAGACCATTGAAATTGACCACGGAAGCTCTTGGCAAATTCAAACGGCCATAACTTTTGACTCGAATGTATGATCGACGCCCATGATATATCGAGACACTCAAAATTGAACAACGGAAGCTCTCGAGAAATTCTAATGCCTATAACTTTTCACTCGAATGTCCGATTCACGTGCATCATATATCGAGACCCTTCAAATTGACCACGGAAGCTCTCGGCAAATTCAAACGGCCATAACTTTTGACTCGAATGTATGATCGACGCCCATGATATATCGAGACACTCAAAATTGAACAACGGAAGCTCTCAAGAAATTCTAATGGCTATAACTTTTCACTCAAATGTCCGATTCACGTGCATCATTAATAGATACCCTCAAAATTCACCACAGAAGCTCTGGACAAATTCGAACGGCCATAACTTTTGACTCGAATGTATGATCGATGCCCATTGTCATACCCTAATTTCGTCCGGGGACCTTTGCTTGATGACGTGCGACCATTCTTTGGTCCTCGTGAGGTGCTTGGCACCCATCATTAGGCAATTTGTGAAATTCCAGGACATGCCCAAAAAACCAAAAAAAAATATATATATGCACAATCCGTAAGTTTCCGTGACACACCGGAAATCAAATGGAAGCATCGTTGCATAATTAAGTGAGGTTCCGTAACATTCCGTAAGTCAAAAAGGGGATGATTATGTAATCCGCAAGGTTCCGTAACATTACGGAAGGAAAACAAGTATCGTTACGAAATTCGTAAGTTTCCGTAACTTTACGAAAAAAGAATCACCAAAAAACAGCAGAGGGGGGTGTACTTAGTAAAAATGGGGGTGCAAATAGCACCCAGGCCCATTTGGGCCCTCCAGAAGATTCCTCCAGAAGGCGGTTGCTTCTGGAGGAAGCAACCCTGCTCGCCTGGGCGAGCTGAGCTCGCCTGGGCGAGCTGGGCGGCAACCACCTCCCCTATTTTGCTATAAATAGGGGAGGAAAGCAAGAAGGAAATGATCCCAGCCCCTTAGGCACTTCTCTCTCTTTCGAATTTGCTTGGAAAAATTGTTTCCGTGAAGAAAATCTAAGCCGAGGCGCTTCCGAAACGTTTCCGTAACGTTTTCCATGAGGAATCTCGCAAAGGTTTCAACCGTTCTTCGACGTTCTTCATTCGTTCTTCATCGTTCTTCGATCTTCAACGGGTAAGTACCTCGAACCAAGCTTTTCGATTCATTTCTATGTGCCCGTGGTGGTCCACATTGTGTTTCGTGCATTTTTATTCTCGTTTTTTACTTTTTATACCCCCTGTTGACGTGCTTAAGCCATTTTACTTAAGTCATTTCTCGCTTAACTTAAAAATAAAATAAATTTCCACCGAACGTTTGAATTGTATTATCCATTAACTTCGGTTAAAATAAATTCCGACCGTTCGGTCGTGCCGTAACCACGTTGGAAATCAAAAAGAGGTAAAAAATAATATAATAATAAAAAAAAACATCTTTTAGTAAAGTAAAGCGGAAAATCAATCGGACGTTTTCTCTTTGGGATTTCTCATTCTTAATCGAATTGATTAATAACTAAAGTGAAACTAAAGGCTAAAATCAATTCGCCTAGTCAAGCTCGTCCACAAAAATAGGCTTTTGAAGTTCGTCATTTCAATTTCTCACTAAGTAAAATGGATCATTTTTAAGGTCCAACGCCTTAAAATGATCACCACTTAAGTAAAAAAGAAACACTTTGATAAGAAAGAACTACGTAGGTCTGAGTTCCTCATTGAGGATACGTAGGAGCAAAAGCCCCGCTTTTGTCGACCACCCCAAGAGATCGTTAATGGTCCAATGCCTTAACGTTTCTCTCCTTTCAAAAACAAGAGATCGTTAATGGTCCAATGCCTTAACGTTTCTCTCCTTTCAAAAACAAGAGATCGTTAATGGTCCAACGCCTTAACGTTTCTCCCCTTTCAAAATCAAAAGACCGTTTAATGGTTCAACACCTTAAATGACCTTTTGTTCAAATAAAAACATATTTTGCAAAAAAGACAAAAAAACAACTTAACCAAACACTTTGTTCTAAAAGAACTACGTAGGTCTGATTTTCTCATCCCAAATTGAGGAATACGTAGGAGCAAAGGGAAACACCCTTGTCGACCACAAAAAAGGAAAAAATATAAAAAGGGTATAAAGGATATAAGAACATAAAAGGGAACATAAAAATCAAAGTCATGTTTGCACATTCGATTAAAGGCTGCCGTCCCTTGGGACGGGCGTGTGGGGTGCTAATACCTTCCCCGTGCGTAAATACAACTCCCGAACCTTTCACTAAAAAGTTCGTAGATCTCGTCTTTTCCGGTTTTTCCGACGTTTTCCTCAAATAAACGTTGGTGGCGACTCCGCGCGTATTCCTTTCGTGGAACACGCATCCCGCGAGTCTCGCGTCGCCCTCCCACCGAAGGGTAGGTTGCGACAGTTGGCGACTCCACTGGGGAATTTTTTTAGAGAGTTAGGCCATTTAATCTTGTGCAATGTTTTATCATGACTTTCTCCTTTGTTGGTTTCCCTTTATTTGTCTTATGTTCTTGTGTATATAAACTATTTGTTGCTTTTAGTGTGTTTTAGAATGTATGCATGAGGTAAATATTTATTCATTTGATGCACACAAACACCAACACTATTTGCACACACTGTGAGTGAAAAAGGGCCCTATACCCGGGTTCATGGGAGCATAAGGAGTGGAGGTGAATCTGTGATCATGCTAGGTCTCCGACTTGCTTGATTACAGTGAACCCTCATCTAGAGCTTTTCTCTTTGAAAACCTATTGTTGCTAGTAGTCCCTACTGCTACAATATGTTCTTCAAAGGGGATGATACCTCTAGAAACCATCAAGAGAGATATAACTACCTTGGGGATTATTGCTAAAAGCCTAGTTAGTTCTCTCCCTTATAGGTCCCTTAAATAGGGGCACGAAGCAAACACGCTGCGTGCCATTTTTCACACTGCCATGCATGAGTATCATATACCCTTTTGCTTATGTTCGGTAAATATTGTCATACTGTGCACATTCCCGCATTGTGTCTTTTGCATAGGCATTGCATATGGGTTCTGTCTTGATCCCTACTGTAAACAAACCAACGGAGGGTCCGTGTCGCCTTCTTAAAAACGTGCGTTGGGGCATTTCGCTACCCCTAGACATCGTATTTAAGGAGGGGACAAATTCCCCGGACCCCCGCATTCCTAGATTGCATCTGTGTCATATGCATTCCATCATGCATTCATCCATCCCACCCATGAGATATCGGAGTTTTGATTTGCACCAGCTTTTGTCTCACTTTAGTAAGCATGGGAACAAATCAAACCGGCAAGAGGTTCTACCAAGTCAAGGTCAAAAGCCTAGATACCACCAGCATCAAGGAATTAGGGCGGTTGATGGAACCCCTTCAAATGCAAGCCTTCCGCAAGACTTACGGAAAGATCTTAGAGTTGACCATAGCAGAGGTGTCCATAGAAGCCATTGCATCACTTACCCAATACTACGACCAGCCTTTGAGGTGCTTCACATTCGGAGACTTCCAATTAGTACCAACCATTGAAGAATTTGAGGAAATTCTAGGATGTCCTCTCGGGGGAAGAAAACCATATCTTTCCTCCGGGTGTCTCCCCTCTTTGAGCAGAATTGCAACTGTGGTCCAGGATTCAGCAAGAGGTTTGGACCGCATAAAACAGACTCGGAACGGCATAGCGGGCCTACCACAGAAGTACCTAGAAGACAAGGCGAGGGGTATGGCAAATCAAGGAGACTGGGTCCCGTTTATGGATGTGTTAGCTTTGCTAATTTTTGGGGTCGTCCTCTTTCCAAACGTGGATGGTTTGGTAGACCTAGCAGCAATCGACGCTTTCCTTGCCTACCACCATAGCAAGGAAAGTCCGGTGGTAGCTGTCTTGGCAGATCTATTTGACACATTTGACCGAAGGTGCGAAAAGAGTAGCGCACGGATCATCTGTTGCTTACCCGCCCTCTGTGTTTGGTTGGTTTCACACTTGTTCCAACAAGACACAAGACATCCATGTCCGCTCCTGAGCCATCGCTCGTGTACTGAAAAGAGGAGAATAGATTGGGACCAGCTCTTGGCCGGGATAGGAGGTAGAACAATCAGTTGGTTCCCCCGATGGAAGGAAGGAAAAGAAGGAGTCCTTTTCTCATGTGGAAGATACCCAAACATTCCGCTGGTAGGAACGAGGGGTTGTATTAACTACAATCACGCGCTCGCTATAAGACAACTAGGGTACCCCATGAGGGGAGCACCGACGGAAGAAAGCATGTCTCCTTTCCTTGTGAGGGATTTCGGCGCACAAAATTCCAAGACTATACAAAGAATCCATAAGGCATGGGAAACCCCGTTAAGGAAAGATCAAGAGCTTAGAGGCATTCGTAATGGCATCATTGGTGGGTACCACGAATGGCTGAAAGTTCGCATACGAGGTTTAGATTGGCTCGCCAAGTTAAAAGTCGTCAGCGAAGAGAATTTTGAAGCACCGGAAGAAGACAAAGAAGTCCAAACTCTCAAAAGCGAGTTAGGAAAGGCAAAACTTGCCAAGGAGAAGTTCAAGTTGGCCGCTACACACGTTCGGAAGGAGTGTGCCGGGTTACGGGAAGAAAATGCAATTACCGCAAGAGCCCTTGAACAAGAGACCAAGAGGGCTCGCAAGGAAGAGTATGGCCGGAACAAATTTCGCGGAGCTCTATGGGGTAGCAATAGTGAACTCAAGTTGCGAAAGGAAGAAAGGGACCAGTCGCGAGCACATAGCATGGTTTTGAAAGAGGAGTTAGTTGCCTGTTCAAGGTCCAAAAGAAGCTTGTCTCAGCGTTTATGCGAGACGGAGACCAACATGCTAGCTATCATCGCCAAGTACCAAGAAGAGTTAGGTCTAGCCGCGGCCCACGAGCATAGGATTGCGGACGAATATGCCCAAGTATACGCGGAAAAGGAGGCTAGAGGAAGGGTGATCGACTCTTTACACCAAGAGGCAACCATGTGGATGGATCGGTTTGCTCTTACCTTGAACGGGAGTCAAGAACTTCCCCGATCGTTAGCCAAGGCCAAGGCGATGGCAGACACCTACTCCACCCCCGAAGAGATTCATGGGCTTCTCGGCTATTGTCAGCATATGATAGACTTAATAGCCCACATAATTAGAAATCGTTAGGAAACTTGTATGGTCTCAGACCTTGACTGGATACGACTTCTTTTTTGAAATAAAATGAGTTGGTCCCATGTTTCTACTCCAAGAAGCTTGTGCAAATCAAATCACTCCTACATTTTATCTCTAGCATGCATTGTATGTTGGTCTCGTCCTTTGTCACGGGAAGCCGGAAGGTCCATATCACCTTCTTAATTGTACACATGGGGCACTGCGCCCCCAAATGCGCAAGTAAGAAGAGATAATTTTCCGGGCTCTCGTGTTCGTAAAATGCATTCATGCATCGCATAAGCATCTCTTCATAACATCATAATGGACATATCCTGCATTTGTCCGTTATCATATTCCAGCCTCACATTTTGCATGAGTCATGGCATCATCATGCATATGCGTTCAACAAACTTTTTGATCTGCAAAATTGCATACCATTTGTTTTCATGTTTGCTCATCCTTGCGTTTTCCTCTACAAAACAAAAACAAAAAAGGGGGAAGCGTGAAACTTCATACTACATTCTTAGTTTCATGTGTTAGGCACCACGAGCCAACCATGTTGGGATCATAAACCCGTTTCACTTAAAAACAAAATAATTGAACATGGTACCTAATGCATGGTTAACTAGGAAATGGTGTTTCTTCGGGCATCTCAATTTCATAGTTACATTTTCCGTGCATAAGCTTAAAGTATGCCCGAGTCATTCATCCCTATGAGATGTTGTTGAAGTATTGGCGATCAGAATTGCCATTCCTTGGATTATAGGGTTGAACCAAGCTCATGCTTTTACAAAAAGGTTCATCAAGTCAAGTTGAAATATGGAAGTAACCGTCTTGCAAAATTGGGGCAAAAGATGAATTGAGTCACATCACTGCTTCGTCTACTGCCAAACATATTTAGGATTATTGATGTCCTTGTTACTTCCAGTTTCACCTTGACAAAGATGTCATGGACCATGTTGAAAATCTAAATTGATTCAACCCCATATCCTGCGTAAATATTCGCAATACTTCGACTGTACATCATTCGCCTGCATCCATGCTTTTCATTGGTTGCATTGCTCATTGCATTCTTTCCTTGAAAAATAAAATAAAATAAAATAAAATGAACTTATCAAAAAGAAAAGGAAACGCTTTACGGCGCCCTTACCGAACTCGTGCTAGAGCTAGAGTAATGGGTGAAGCAGAGAAGGTGCAAGAGAAGATGAAGGCCAAAAATGGAGGCCATAAAAGAGCAAATGGCCACAATGATAAAGGCCATGATGAGCATGAAGAGGACAATGGAAGCCAATGCGGTTATAGTTGCCGCTATTAGCGTTGTTGCTAAGGTGAACCCGACGTCCCCATCCGGCCTCAAGCAAATGAATCATCCAACCTCAAATATGGTAGGCAAAGATTTAGGAAGTACGGGCGGCCCCCATGATGTGCAAAACGAGCACGCCTTCCCGTCATATGGCTTGCCTCTCAACTATACGCCACCCAATGTGGCGTACACTCCCAATAAGAATGTCAATAACTCCATTCCTATACCCATTGAAAGCCAGCAACCCCAAACTGATTATGCACATGTCTCTTAAACCGTGGAAGAGACCCATGAAATTCCCCATCACAATCTAGCCGACTTCGAGCCTTGGCTCGGATATACCACTGAAGGGCAAGCAGTTGGTGGTATACCCTACAAAACCCTTTGGAGGGCCCTCAGTATCACCCACAACTGCACCTCTTGCATTCCACAGCGGTTAAAAACCCTCATGACTATGGCAGGAATGGGAAAGTTGGATCATCTAAAGGAAAGGCTCAGGGCCATTGAAGGAGGTGAAGATTATGCCTTTGCTAACCTAGAAAAGTTGTTCCTAATACCCAAACATGGTCATTCCCAAGTTCAAAGTGCTGGACTTTGACAAGTACAAGGGGACTACTTGTCTCAAGAACCATCTAAAGATGTATTGTCAGAAGATGGGGGAATACGCAAAAGATGAGGAATTGCTGATACATTCCTTCCAAGAAAGTCTTACTGGGGTAGCTGTTACCTGGTACACTAACTTGGAACCTTCCCGAGTCCATTCTTGGAAGGACCTAATGGTTGCCTTTGTTAGGCAGTATCAGTACAATTTTGATATGGTTCCGGATAGGATGCAACTACAGAACATGTGCAAAAAGGGGGACGGATCATTAAAAGAACACGCCCAAAAGGTGGAGGGATCTGGCGGCCCAGGTGGTACCCCCAATAATGGAAAGGGAGACGATAATCGTGATGGTAGACACATTATCGGTACTCTACTATGAAAAGATGGTGGGCTGCGCACCCTCAAAGCTTTGTAGATTTGGTCTTCGCCAGTGAAAGGATCAATGTGGGTCCAAAAAGAGGCAAATTTGATCATCCTACTAGGACGACTGAGAAAACTGGGGCAAATACAGAGGGTGAGGACGAGGGAGAAACCCATGCTGTGACTGCCATTCCTGTACGGCCAAGTTTCCCACCAACCCAACAATATCTTTACTCAGCCAATAACAAACTTTCTCCTTACCCACCACCCAGTTATCCACAAAGGCCATCCCTAAATCAACCACAAAGCCTGTCTACCGCACTTCCAATGACGAAGACCACCTTTAGCACAAACCAAAAAAAACACCAACCAAGAAGTGAATTTGGCAGCGAGAAAGCCTGTAGAATTCACCCCAATTCCAGTGTCCTATGCTGACTTGCTCCCATATCTACTTGATAATTCAATGGTAGCCATAACCCTAGCCAAGGTTCGTCAACCTCCATTTCTCCGAGAATACGACTCAAACGCAACGTGTGCTTGTCACGGAGAAGCCCCGAGGCGTTCCATTGAGCATGGTAGGGCTCTGAAGCGTAAGGTGCAAGGTCTAATTGATGCGGGCTGGCTGAAATTTGAGGAGAATTGCGTGTAAATCCTGACATTGACAAGAAATGCCACACATGGGGCAATTTTGAAAGCTGTTGTTAGGTGTCCCTAATGACTCATCAGGGTTTCCAAGTTTATGCCATTATTGTAAACCACAGCTACAATGTTAAATGAAATGGATAAAATTGATATCTTTGTCCCTCATCCTCTCACAAACGCATGTTTGCTTATTCAACTTTCACCGGAATGTGGGTGTAAGCCATTGGTCTGTTTGCTCAAGCAACCTGCGCTCCTGAGTGTTGACTTCCAAGACCGTTCAATCAGAGATTACTCATCTTGCACGTTGGTGGGGGTGCCGTAAAACAACGAGCGAAGTTCAAAACAAATAAGTTTCAAAATAAAAAATAAAAAGGCATTTGATTGACTGTGTTTTCAAGTAAAAATATAGACGTTCATGTGACCTCATTTTGTCTTTTTAGAGAGAAGTGAGTTATCAAGAATAGGATGTTGGACAAATGGCCTCAGTTACCTTAAGAAAAAGGGGGGGTTAAGATGCAAAGACTACTCCCCAATTGAACTATCAATCTCTCTTTTCGGATTAACAATGCACACAGGGATAACCCTTCCCTTGTGTTCAAGAATCCCCTACAACAAGAGACCCACGGTCTCTTAATCCCTTTTCAGAAATAAGAAGAAGAGAAGAAGAGGTCTCTCATAATAGAGGTAGATTGTACAATGAAGATCAATCAAAATTCCTTATTGAATAAGCAAGTGGTTGACCAAGGAATCTTTTCGAGAGGATAAGACATTTCAGTTCAGAAAAACTCTTGATCTTTCGAGAGGATAAAACTGTTTGGGCAATGAAAACTCTCTTTAAAACATTTGAATGGCCGTTCATAAAACATTTGAATAGATATGTCTCTTGGAAATTATTTTCTGAAAATCCCCTCTGGTAATCAATTACAAGACTTATGTAATCGATTACAGGTTTTAAAAATTTGTATTAAAACATTTTCAACTACTGGTAATCAATTACCAGAGAGCAAATCTCAATTTGAAATGATAGAATTCTTTGGTCAAACCTTTTGATTGTTTCAATTTGGAAACTTCTTCCTAAAGATTCTAAGAGATCAAACTTGATCATATATCTTGACTTTCTTGGATTCTTGTCTTGAATAAAACTTAGAAGTACTTGATCCTTTAAGCATCATCAAGACATCAAAACATCTTGCTTCTACATAGGAGTCATTTGACTTGATCCATCAGCTGAAAAATCCTCCAACTATTTCTCGTCCTTGGAAAATTCTTTTTGCAAGAATCAATTGTGTCTTTCATTCTTCCTCACTACGAGGTTGTGAAAACAAGACAACACTTGGTACCTCTAAGCCCTACACTGGGGCAATGAAAGGCACCATGCATAAACCTCAAGCGAACCTAAGGGCGGATTAGAAGTTCTCACCCAATAGGTTCCCTCCTACAAGGTCATGACGAAAGACGACGATTGGTACCTCAAAGCCTTACACTGGGGCAATGAGGGGCATCGTGCATGAGCCTCAAGTGAACCTAGGGGCAGATTAGAAGTTCTCACCCAATAGGTTCCATCCTACAAGGTCATGATGAAAGACAATGAATTGTACCTCAAAGCCTTACACTGGGGCAATGAGGGGCACCGTGCATAAGCCTCAAGTGAACATAGGGGCCGATCAAAAGTTCTCACCCATCGATGTTTTCAACAAAAAAAAAGGGGACAAACCCTAGGATTTCAATGGATTGATTAAACATCAAATGGCTCCATTGCCGTCACTCCAAAATGGTCAAGTGACTAAATCAAACAGAACACACACTCTGAGGAAGTTCCCGGAGAGATTTGCAAAAAAGGATAGGATGAGGTTGCATGAATTATCACCTCTTTCAAAAGGACAGTCAATCTGTGTTTTCCAAAAAAAAATTAAATCAAAATCAAAATCACAAAACAAGGAAAGAATGACATGAACATTGTACAAACTTTCCATTTCATTGCATTATTTCATATGAAGTCCGCATTTACCAAATTTCACAACAAAGGTTGCATGCATCTGCATCCCTAAAAATCATGTTAACTGCATAGATTTCCTACATCTAATGTCCAAATCTTGTGGATTTGGGATGTCCGGCCCCCCCGATGAGTCGATCTCTTGCTTTCTCATAAGGGTGGACCCTTGGGTACTTGTACCTATCACTTTTAGAGGACTACACGTCCTCGCCAACAGAGGGCTGCACGCCCTCACCTTCAGAGGACTACATGTCCTCGCCTTAAGAGGGCTACACGCCCTCACCTTGGGTACTAGTTACCCTCACCGTTGAGAGGACTACACGTCCTCGCCAACAGAGGGCTGCACGCCCTCACCTTCAGAGGACTACATGTCCTCGCCTTGAGAGGGCTACACGCCCTCACCTTGGGTACTAGTTACCCTCACCGTTGAGAGGACTACACATCCTCGCCAACAGAGGGCTGCACGCCCTCACCTTCAGAGGACTACATGTCCTCGCCTTGAGAGGGCTACACGCCCTCACCTTGGGTACTAGTTACCCTCACCGTCAGAGGACTACACGTCCTCACCACCAGAGGGCTGCACGCCCTCACCTCCAGAGGACTATAAGTCCTCGCCTTGAGAGGGCTACACGCCCTCACCTTGGATACTAGTTACCTTCACCTTCAGAGGACTACACGTCCTCGCCTTCAAAGGGTCATGTACCTTCAACTTCAGAGGACTACACGTCCTCGCCGTCAAAGGGTCATGTGCCTTCACCTTTGTAGGGCTACATGCCCTCACCTTCAGAGGACTACACGTCCTCACCTTTAGAGGACTACACGTCCTCGCCATCAGAGGACTACATGTTCCCCATTTTCAAAGGGGGGCATGCCCTCACCTTCAGAGGATTGCACGTCCTTGCCGTCATAGGACTACACTTCCTCGCCTTCGAAAGGCGACACGTCCTGAACTTCAGAGGGCTACACGCCCTCGCCTTTAGAGGACTACGCGTCCTCACTTTCAGTGGGCTCCATATCCACACCTTGAGATAATTTAAGGTCCTCTATCCTTAAATGCTTAACCGAGACTTGCACTCCCGGTTAAGGGACCAGTAGTTTCCTTTTAACGGTTCCTGGGCCACCCCCTGATATTGGAGGAGGGCCAACTGTGCGAGCACAACCAGAGAGGGAGGCTATCACACAGCTATTATGCATACCGGGGCAAGATTTCACCCGTGCCGCTGCAAAGAGAAGAGTGCGGACCATGCGCACCAACATGACCACTCTTACACAGATATAGATGACATTGCTACTTAGCAACATTCTGCCCAGCGACCGCAATGCCAATCTCCCCCTGCGGAAGTATCAGTTGGTCTGTGCCGTCCCGACATGGGTAAGTATGCATATGGTTCAACTGATTTCTGATACCATTTATTTGTTTGTAGGGATCGCACCCACAAAGACACCCAGTGAACCTGAAGAAGTCCAACAGGGCCCTGGGGTTTCCAGCTCTGGTTACGGGCCTCTATCAGTCCTACAGGGTGCCCGTACCCCCCCGGCAAGGTCACGTCATCATAGGTAAGTATGCACATCGCTCAACTGATTTCTGATTTCATCTATTGTTTGCAGGGATTGCGCCTGTAAGACACCCAGTGGACCCGAAGAAGTCCAACAGGGTCTTGGAGTTGTCAAGCTCTAATTACGGGTCTCTGTCAGTTCTACGGAGTACCTATCACCTCCAGCAAGGGCATCAGGCCCCCTACTAATCGAGCTTTCATCAAGAAGTACTGCGCCCCAGACAGGCGCAGGGCGAAACACCACAGCAGCATTGGGATGGTCGGCAGCGGGAAACAGACGCACCGCCATCACCTCTAGAGTTCACCTCTGCTCATCCACAAAAAGGTTTGAGTATTGCCTACACAACATGGCCGACCCATAGGCGACCAAGTCCAAAGCCAAAGGTAAGCAAAGTACTAGGTCAGTGACCGACAAGTCATAAGGCGTCCAGCTAAAGACGTTAAAGAAGCGCTACTAGGAGGCAACCTAGTACCTTTTGAATAAAACGAGCACAAAGCTCGGAAGGTAGTCATACCTCACAAAATATATATATGTATGTTTAGGTAGAAAGATACCTTAGATATGCATGTATGTAAACAAAAACACACTTCACAAAATATATATATGTATGTTTAGGTAGCAAGATACCTTGGATATGCATGTATGTAGCAAAAAGATACCTCACAAAATATATATATGTATGTTTAGGTAGCAAGATACCTTGGATATGCATGTATACAACAAAAATACCTTACAAAACATATATATGTATGTTTAGGTAGCAAGATACCTTGGATATGCATGTATATAGCAAAAATACCTCACAAAAATATGCACATGTTTAGGTAGCAAAATACCTCATGAAAAAAAAAAAAAAAGGGGAGAAAAGAAAACAAACAAGAAAAAGAAATAAACAAATGATAATAATAAAAAAAAAAAGAAGAAGGAGAAAAAAGAAAATAAGTTGTCAAGCTGAAAAACCAACATGCTTTTGAAAAGAGATGACTTCCAACTTTTCTTTGGAAAAATTCACTGATCATAACTAGTTTTTGAAAAAATGTGTATACACCTGAAGGGTGAATGCTGTGAAGATTTTCCCAGACGCCCAAAATGGACTCGGATGAATGCACAAATTGATAAAAGAACATATTTTGGAAACGTTGGGTTGACTAAAATAGAGGAAATGAATCCTGAGCCCTAGCATCACATGACCATAAAAATTTGACACTTGAGTGTCCACATAGGTGCATGCATGACCAGTTTTGCATAAAGTTTCCAAATCATCATTTTTGCATTTGTGTCATGGAAATAATGTGGGGCATCCCTTTTATCCTTGAACCAAACCAAACCCTGACATGTATCATGTCTAGCCATTCTACAAGCTTTGAGCCAAAATCCTGACTCACCATAAACCTTGACCCAGGGTGAGAATGTCAATCCTTACCCTCGGAAGCAAAAAAAAGAATAGAGGGGAAATTTCCAATCAAAGAAAAAGAGAAGGAAAATTTCCAATGAAAGCAAAAAAAGAAAAGAAGGAAAATTCCCCAATCAAAGAGTGGGAGAAAGCAAAAAGAAAAGAAAGGAAAATTCCCAATCAAAGAATGGGAGAAAGTAAAAAAGGAAGAAGAAGAAGGAAAGAAAGCTCCTGATCAAGGATCGAAAGAAAACAGAAGAAATGTGCAGAGAGGTCTTTGGACCGGACAATATCTGAACAATACAGAATTGCCACCAAATGAACGAAAAAAGAAGGAAAGGGAACCACGACCTAAAATAGTCTTCTCCCTTTGATTACCAACCAAAATCCCGTGCGCTAGCGACCTTTTTTTTCTCGCCCCGCACTAAACAAAAACAGAAAAAGAAAAAAGCCAGAAAAATCAAAAGCCAAAAACACACAAAAGCCTCCCCAAAAGAACCCATTCCCAAGGGAAGTCCTATTGATCCATGATCACGCATGTAATTTTTGATTTGATAGGAAATAATTTGCAAAGTCAAGTCATGACATATCTATGGTTCGGAATTAGGATGAAACACTTACCTGTGCGAGATTGATACACTTTGAGTGGATTTCTTCTATTTTTGTCGAACCCAGTGTTTCCTCTAAATGGTCATTTAGGAACGAAATGCTAACATCCAAAATCTCATTTATGGTTATGGGAGATTCCATCAGCAGACTCTCCTTCCCTGGTAGGCGCATTGTTTGTCACTCAAAAAAGCATATGCTGCTCTAAATCAGTTGGAATATTTGTCTCTTTGCTAAAGCATGTTTGCATTTTAGTGGAGAAAACAACGAGACTTTTTCAAGTCTCACAAGTTATCCAGAACTACGTAGGTCTGAGTTCCTCATTGGAGGATACGTAGGAGCAAGAGCCTCGCTTTTGTCGACCACACCGCCTTTTGTCGCCATAACTCAAGAGCTGGTAGCCCGCGGAGATACCTTACGGTTATCCGCACCCCTTTTGCCATTCAGACACAGTCGTGTCCGATGGCACGCAGAGACCAAGTTTGGTCATTCTGCACCCATGATACGCGGAGATACCTTACGGTTATCCGCACCCCTTTTGTCATCCAGAGGCGGCGGGCCCGATGACAAGCAGAGACCAAGTTTGGTCATTCTGCACCCATGATACGCGGAGATACCTTATGGTTATTCGCACCCCTTTGCCATTCAGACACAGTCGTGTCCGATGGCACGCAGAGACCAAGTTTGGTCATTCTGCACCCATGATACGCGGAGATACCTTATGGTTATTCGCACCCTTTTTGTCATCCAGAGGCGGCGGGCCCGATGACAAGCAGAGACCAAGTTTGGTCATTCTGCACCCATGATACGCGGAGATACCTTATGGTTATCCGCACCCCTTTGCCATTCAGACACAGTCGTGTCCGATGGCACGCAGAGACCAAGTTTGGTCATTCTGCACCCATGATACGCGGAGATACCTTACGGTTATCCGCACCCTTTTGTCATCCAGAGGCGGCGGGCCCGATGACAAGCAGAGACCAAGTTTGGTCATTCTGCACCCATGATACGCGGAGATACCTTATGGTTATCCGCACCCCTTTGCCATTCAGACACAGTCGTGTCCGATGGCACGCAGAGACCAAGTTTGGTCATTCTGCACCCATGATACGCGGAGATACCTTATGGTTATCCGCACCCCTTTGCCATTCAGACACAGTCGTGTCCGATGGCACGCAGAGACCAAGTTTGGTCATTCTGCACCCATGATACGCGGAGATACCTTACGGTTATCCGCACCCTTTTGTCATCCAGAGGCGGCGGGCCCGATGACAAGCAGAGACCAAGTTTGGTCATTCTGCACCCATGATACGCGGAGATACCTTATGGTTATTCGCACCCATTCTTTTGCTATCTGTAAGACAGAACGCTTGATAGCATGCAGGGGCTGACACAGTCTTCTGCACCTTTTGTTCCTCCGGGAACAACAAAGTCATTTACATGCGGAAATTTCACGGTCGCCCGCGACTCTCGTCAACCGAGAGGAGCGAAATTAGTGTCATACACTGATTTTCGGGGACCTTTGCTTGATGAAATGTGACCATTCTTTGGTCCTTGTGAGGTGCTTGGCACCCATCATTAGGCAATTTGTGAAATCCTAGGAACGACAAGTCACGGTCGCCCGCGACTCTCGTCAACCGAGAGGAGCGAAATTAGTGTCATACACTGATTTTCGGGGACCTTTGCTTGATGACATGCGACCATTCTTTGGTCCTTGTGAGGTGCTTGGCACCCATCATTAGGCAATTTGTGAAATTTTGGGAACAACAAGTCATTTGCATGTGGAGATTTTATGGTCACCCGCGACTCTCGTCAAATCGAGAGGGACGAAATTAGTGTCTTATCTTTACTTTTCTTTTATCTCCAATAAAAGAGAAGTAAAGAGGGGCAACTGTCATACCCTAATTTCGTCCGGGGACCTTTGCTTGATGACGTGCGACCATTCTTTGGTCCTCGTGAGGTGCTTGGCACCCATCATTAGGCAATTTGTGAAATTCCAGGACATGCCCAAAAAACCAAAAAAAAATATATATATGCACAATCCGTAAGTTTCCGTGACACACCGGAAATCAAATGGAAGCATCGTTGCATAATTAAGTGAGGTTCCGTAACATTCCGTAAGTCAAAAAGGGGATGATTATGTAATCCGCAAGGTTCCGTAACATTACGGAAGGAAAACAAGTATCGTTACGAAATTCGTAAGTTTCCGTAACTTTACGAAAAAAGAATCACCAAAAAACAGCAGAGGGGGGTGTACTTAGTAAAAATGGGGGTGCAAATAGCACCCAGGCCCATTTGGGCCCTCCAGAAGATTCCTCCAGAAGGCGGTTGCTTCTGGAGGAAGCAACCCTGCTCGCCTGGGCGAGCTGAGCTCGCCTGGGCGAGCTGGGCGGCAACCACCTCCCCTATTTTGCTATAAATAGGGGAGGAAAGCAAGAAGGAAATGATCCCAGCCCCTTAGGCACTTCTCTCTCTTTCGAATTTGCTTGGAAAAATTGTTTCCGTGAAGAAAATCTAAGCCGAGGCGCTTCCGAAACGTTTCCGTAACGTTTTCCATGAGGAATCTCGCAAAGGTTTCAACCGTTCTTCGACGTTCTTCATTCGTTCTTCATCGTTCTTCGATCTTCAACGGGTAAGTACCTCGAACCAAGCTTTTCGATTCATTTTTATGTGCCCGTGGTGGTCCACATTGTGTTTCGTGCATTTTTATTCTCGTTTTTTACTTTTTATACCCCCTGTTGACGTGCTTAAGCCATTTTACTTAAGTCATTTCTCGCTTAACTTAAAAATAAAATAAATTTCCACCGAACGTTTGAATTGTATTATCCATTAACTTCGGTTAAAATAAATTCCGACCGTTCGGTCGTGCCGTAACCACGTTGGAAATCAAAAAGAGGTAAAAAATAATATAATAATAAAAAAAAACATCTTTTAGTAAAGTAAAGCGGAAAATCAATCGGGCGTTTTCTCTTTGGGATTTCTCATTCTTAATCGAATTGATTAATAACTAAAGTGAAACTAAAGGCTAAAATCAATTCGCCTAGTCAAGCTCGTCCACAAAAATAGGCTTTTGAAGTTCGTCATTTCAATTTCTCACTAAGTAAAATGGATCATTTTTAAGGTCCAACGCCTTAAAATGATCACCACTTAAGTAAAAAAGAAACACTTTGATAAGAAAGAACTACGTAGGTCTGAGTTCCTCATTGAGGATACGTAGGAGCAAAAGCCCCGCTTTTGTCGACCACCCCAAGAGATCGTTAATGGTCCAATGCCTTAACGTTTCTCTCCTTTCAAAAACAAGAGATCGTTAATGGTCCAATGCCTTAACGTTTCTCTCCTTTCAAAAACAAGAGATCGTTAATGGTCCAACGCCTTAACGTTTCTCCCCTTTCAAAATCAAAAGACCGTTTAATGGTTCAACACCTTAAATGACCTTTTGTTCAAATAAAAACATATTTTGCAAAAAAGACAAAAAAACAACTTAACCAAACACTTTGTTCTAAAAGAACTACGTAGGTCTGATTTTCTCATCCCAAATTGAGGAATACGTAGGAGCAAAGGGAAACACCCTTGTCGACCACAAAAAAGGAAAAAATATAAAAAGGGTATAAAGGATATAAGAACATAAAAGGGAACATAAAAATCAAAGTCATGTTTGCACATTCGATTAAAGGCTGCCGTCCCTTGGGACGGGCGTGTGGGGTGCTAATACCTTCCCCGTGCGTAAATACAACTCCCGAACCTTTCACTAAAAAGTTCGTAGATCTCGTCTTTTCCGGTTTTTCCGACGTTTTCCTCAAATAAACGTTGGTGGCGACTCCGCGCGTATTCCTTTCGTGGAACACGCATCCCGCGAGTCTCGCGTCGCCCTCCCACCGAAGGGTAGGTTGCGACACCCATGATATATCGAGACGCTCAAAATTGAACAGCGGAAGCTCTCGAGAAATTCTAATGGCTATAACTTTTCACTCGAATGTCTGATTCACGTGCATCATATATCGAGACCCTTGAAATTGACCACGGAAGCTCTCGGCAAATTCAAACGGCCATAACTTTTGACTGGAATGTATGATCGACGCCCATGATATATCGAGACACTCAAAATTGAACAACGGAAGTTCTCGAGAAATTCTAATGGCTATAACTTTTCACTCAGATGTCTGATTCACGTGCATCATTAATCGAGACCCTCGAAATTGACCACGGAAGCTCTCGACAAATTCAAACGGCCATAAGTTTTGACTCGAATGTATGATCGACGCCCATGATATATCGAGACGCTCAAAATTGAACAACGGAAGCTCTCGAGAAATTCAAATGGCTAAACTTTTCACTCGGATGTCTGATTCACGTGAATCATATATCGAGACCATTGAAATTGACCACGGAAGCTCTTGGCAAATTCAAACGGCCATAACTTTTGACTCGAATGTATGATCGACGCCCATGATATATCGAGACGCTCAAAATTGAACAACGAAAGCTCTCGAGAAATTCAAATGGCTAAACTTTTCACTCGGATGTCTGATTCACGTGCATCATATATCGAGACCATTGAAATTGACCACGGAAGCTCTTGGCAAATTCAAACGGCCATAAGTTTTGACTCGAATGTATGATCAACGCCCATGATATATCGAGACGCTCAAAATTGAACAACGGAAGCTCTCGAGAAATTCTAATGGCTATAACTTTTCACTCGAATGTCCGATTCATGTGCATCAAATATCGAGACCCTTCAAATTGACCACGGAAGCTCTCGGCAAATTCAAACGGCCATAACTTTTGACTCGAATGTATGATCGATGCCCATGATATATCGAGACGCTCAAAATTGAACAACGGAAGCACTCGAGAAATTCAAATTGCTATACTTTTCACTCGGATGTCTGATTCACGTGCATCATATATCGAGACCATTGAAATTGACCACGGAAGCTCTTGGCAAATTCAAACGGCCATAAGTTTTGACTCGAATGTATGATCGACGCCCATGATATATCGAGATGCTCAAAATTGAACGGAAGCTCTCGAGAAATTCTAATGGCTATAACTTTTCACTCGAATGTCCGATTCACGTGCATCATATATCGAGACCCTTTAAATTGACCACGGAAGCTCTCGGCAAATTCAAACGGCTATAACTTTTGACTCGAATGTATGATCGACGCCCATGATATATCGAGACACTCAAAATTGAACAACGGAAGCTCTCGAGAAATTCTAATGGCTATAACTTTTCACTCGGATGTCTGATTCACGTGCGTCATATATCGAGACCATTGAAATTGACCACGGAAGCTCTTGGCAAATTCAAACGGCCATAACTTTTGACTCGAATGTATGATCGACGCCCATGATATATCGAGACGCTCAAAATTGAACAACGGAAGCTCTCGAGAAATTCTAATGGCTATAACTTTTCACTCGAATGTCCGATTCACGTGCATCATATATCGAGACCCTTCAAATTGACCACGGAAGTTCTCGGCAAATTCAAACGGCCATAACTTTTGACTCGAATGTATGATCGACGACCATGATATATCGAGACACTCAAAATTGAACAACGGAAGCTCTCGAGAAATTCTAATGGCTATAACTTTTCACTCAAATGTCCGATTCACGTGCATCATTAATCGAGACCCTCAAAATTGACCACGGAAGCTCTGGACAAATTCGAACGGCCATAACTTTTGATTCGAATGTATGATCGATGCCCATGATATATCGAGACGCTCAAAATTGAACAACGGAAGCTCTCAAGAAATTCTAATGGCTATAACTTTTCACTCGAATGTCTGATTCACGTGCATCATATATCGAGACCCTTGAAATTGACCACGGAAGCTCTCGGCAAATTCAAACGGCCATAACTTTTGACTCGAATGTATGATCGACGCCCATGATATATCGAGACGCTCAAAATTGAACAATGGAAGCTCTCGAGAAATTCAAATGGCTATAACTTTTCATTCGGATGTCCGATTCACGTGCATCATATATCGAAACCCTTGAAATTGACCACGGAAGCTCTCGGCAAATTCAAGCGGCCATAACTTTTTACTCGAATGCATGATTAACGCCCATGATATATCCAGACGCTCAAAATTGAACAACGGAAGCTCTCAAGAAATTCTAATGGCTATCACTTTTCACTCGGATGTCTGATTCACGTGCATCATATATCGAGACCCTTGAAATTGACCACGGAAGCTCTCGGCAAATTCAAACGGCCATAAATTTTGACTCGAATGTATGATCGACGCCCATGATATATCGAGACGCTCAAAATTGAACAATGGAAGCTCTCGAGAAATTCAAATGGCTATAACTTTTCATTCGGATGTCCGATTCACGTGCATCATATATCGAGACCCTCGAAATTGAACATGGAAGCTCTCGACAAATTCAAACGGCCATAACTTTTGACTCGAATGTATGATCGATGCCCATGATATATCGAGACGCTCAAAATTGAACAACGGAAGCTCTCGAGAAATTCTAATGGCTATCACTTTTCATTCGGATGTCTGATTCACGTGCATCATATATCGAGACCCTTGAAATTGACCACAGAAGCTCTCGGCAAATTCAAACGGCCATAACTTTTGACTCGAATGTATGATCGACGCCCATGATATATCGAGACGCTCAAAATTGAACAATGGAAGCTCTCGAGAAATTCAAATGGCTATAACTTTTCATTCGGATGTCCGATTCACGTGCATCATATATCGAGACCCTCGAAATTGAACACAGAAGCTCTCGGCAAATTTAAACGGCCATAACTTTTGACTCGAATGTATGATCGACGCCCATGATATATCCAGACGCTCAAAATTGAACAACGGAAGCTCTCAAGAAATTCAAATGGCTATCACTTTTCATTCGGATGTCTGATTCACGTGCATCATATATCGAGACCCTTGAAATTGACCACAGAAGCTCTCGGCAAATTCAAACGGCCATAACTTTTGACTCGAATGTATGATCGACGCCCATGATATATCGAGACGCTCAAAATTGAACAATGGAAGCTCTCGAGAAATTCAAATGGCTATAACTTTTCATTCGGATGTCCGATTCACGTGCATCATATATCGAGACCCTCGAAATTGAACACGGAAGCTCTCGACAAATTCAAACGGCCATAAGTTTTGACTCGAATGTATGATCGACGCCCATGATATATCGAGACACTCAAAATTGAACAACGGAAGCTCTCGAGAAATTCTAATGGCTATAACTTTTCACTCGGATGTCTGATTCACGTGCATCATATATCGAGACCATTGAAATTGACCACGGAAGCTCTTGGCAACTTCAAACGGCCATAACTTTTTACTCGAATGTATGATCGTCGCCCATGATATATCGAGACGCTCAAAATTGAACAACGGAAGCTCTCGAGAAATTCAAATGGCTAAACTTTTCACTCGTATGTCTGATTCACGTGCATCATATATCGAGACCCTTGAAATTGACCACGGAAGCTCTCGGCAAATTCAAACGGCCATAAATTTTGATTCGAATGTATGATCGACGCCCATGATATATCGAGACGCTCAAAATTGAACAACGGAAGCTCTCGAGAAATTCTAATGGCTATAACTTTTCACTCGAATGTCTGATTCACGTGCATCATTAATCGAGACCCTCGAAATTGACCACGGAAGCTCTCGGCAAATTCAAACGGCCATAAGTTTTGACTCGAATGTATGATCGACGCCCATGATATATCGAGACGCTCAAAATTGAACAATGGAAGCTCTCGAGAAATTCAAATGGCTATAACTTTTCATTCGGATGTCCGATTCACGTGCATCATATATCGAGACCCTCGAAATTGAACACAGAAGCTCTCGGCAAATTTAAACGGCCATAACTTTTGACTCGAATGTATGATCGACGCCCATGATATATCCAGACGCTCAAAATTGAACAACGGAAGCTCTCAAGAAATTCAAATGGCTATCACTTTTCATTCGGATGTCTGATTCACGTGCATCATATATCGAGACCCTTGAAATTGACCACAGAAGCTCTCGGCAAATTCAAACGGCCATAACTTTTGACTCGAATGTATGATCGACGCCCATGATATATCGAGACGCTCAAAATTGAACAATGGAAGCTCTCGAGAAATTCAAATGGCTATAACTTTTCATTCGGATGTCCGATTCACGTGCATCATATATCGAGACCCTCGAAATTGAACACGGAAGCTCTCGACAAATTCAAACGGCCATAAGTTTTGACTCGAATGTATGATCGACGCCCATGATATATCGAGACACTCAAAATTGAACAACGGAAGCTCTCGAGAAATTCTAATGGCTATAACTTTTCACTCGGATGTCTGATTCACGTGCATCATATATCGAGACCATTGAAATTGACCACGGAAGCTCTTGGCAACTTCAAACGGCCATAACTTTTTACTCGAATGTATGATCGTCGCCCATGATATATCGAGACGCTCAAAATTGAACAACGGAAGCTCTCGAGAAATTCAAATGGCTAAACTTTTCACTCGTATGTCTGATTCACGTGCATCATATATCGAGACCCTTGAAATTGACCACGGAAGCTCTCGGCAAATTCAAACGGCCATAAATTTTGATTCGAATGTATGATCGACGCCCATGATATATCGAGACGCTCAAAATTGAACAACGGAAGCTCTCGAGAAATTCTAATGGCTATAACTTTTCACTCGAATGTCTGATTCACGTGCATCATTAATCGAGACCCTCGAAATTGACCACGGAAGCTCTCGGCAAATTCAAACGGCCATAAGTTTTGACTCGAATGTATGATCGACGCCCATGATATATCGAGACGCTCAAAATTGAACAATGGAAGCTCTCGAGAAATTCAAATGGCTATAAGTTTTCATTCGGATGTGCGATTCACGTGCATCATATATCGAGACCCTTGAAATTGACCACGGAAGCTCTCGGCAAATTCAAGCGGGCATAACTTTTTACTCGAATGTATGATCGACGCCCATGATATATCCAGACGCTCAAAATTGAACAACGGAAGCTCTCAAGAAATTCTAATGGCTATCACTTTTCACTCGAATGTCTGATTCACGTGCATCATATATCGAGACCCTTGAAATTGACCACGGAAGCTCTTGGCAAATTCAAACGGCCATAACTTTTGACTCGAATGTATGATCGACGCCCATGATATATCGAGACGCTCAAAATTGAACAACGGAAGCTCTCGAGAAATTCTAATGGCTATAACTTTTCACACGAATGTCCGATTCACGTGCATCATATATCGAGACCCTTTAAATTGGCCACGGAAGCTCTCGGCAAATTCAAACGGCCATAACTTTTGACTCGAATGTATGATCGACGCCCATGATATATCCAGACACTCAAAATTGAACAACGGAAGCTCTCGAGAAATTCTAATGGCTATAACTTTTCACTCAAATGTCCGATTCACGTGCATCATTAATCGAGACCCTCAAAATTCACCACGGAAGTTTTGGACAAATTCGAACGGCCATAACTTTTGACTCGAATGTATGATCGATGCCCATGATATATCGAGACGCTCAAAATTGAACAATGGAAGCTCTCGAGAAATTCAAATGGCTATAACTTTTCATTCGGATGTCCGATTCACGTGCATCATATATCGAGACCCTCGAAATTGACCACGGAAGCTCTCGACAAATTCAAACGGCCATAAGTTTTGACTCGAATGTATGATCGACGCCCATGATATATCGAGACACTCAAAATTGAACAACGGAAGCTCTCGAGAAATTCTAATGGCTATAACTTTTCACTCGGATGTCTGATTCACGTGCATCATATATCGAGACCATTGAAATTGACCACGGAAGCTCTTGGCAAATTCAAACGGCCATAACTTTTTACTCGAATGTATGATCGTCGCCCATGATATATCGAGACGCTCAAAATTGAACAACGGAAGCTCTCGAGAAATTCAAATGGCTAAACTTTTCACTCGTATGTCTGATTCACGTGCATCATATATCGAGACCCTTGAAATTGACCACGGAAGCTCTCGGCAAATTCAAACGGCCATAAATTTTGATTCGAATGTATGATCGACGCCCATGATATATCGAGACGCTCAAAATTGAACAACGGAAGCTCTCGAGAAATTCTAATGGCTATAACTTTTCACTCGAATGTCTGATTCACGTGCATCATTAATCGAGACCCTCGAAATTGACCACGGAAGCTCCCGGCAAATTCAAACGGCCATAAGTTTTGACTCGAATGTATGATCGACGCCCATGATATATCGAGACGCTCAAAATTGAACAATGGAAGCTCTCGAGAAATTCAAATGGCTATAACTTTTCATTCGGATGTCCGATTCACGTGCATCATATATCGAGACCCTTGAAATTGACCACGGAAGCTCTCGGCAAATTCAAACGGCCATAACTTTTGACTCGAATGTATGATCGACGCCCATGATATATCCAGACGCTCAAAATTGAACAACGGAAGCTCTCGAGAAATTCTAATGGCTATCACTTTTCACTCGAATGTCTGATTCACGTGCATCATATATCGAGACCCTTGAAATTGACCACGGAAGCTCTTGGCAAATTCAAACGGCCATAACTTTTGACTCGAATGTATGATCGACGCCCATGATATATCGAGACGCTCAAAATTGAACAACGGAAGCTCTCGAGAAATTCTAATGGCTATAACTTTTCACTCGAATGTCCGATTCACGTGCATCATATATCGGGACCCTTAAATTGACCACGGAAGCTCTCGGCAAATTCAAACGGCCATAACTTTTGACTCGAATGTATGATCGACGCCCATGATATATCCAGACACTCAAAATTGAACAACGGAAGCTCTCGAGAAATTCTAATGGCTATAACTTTTCACTCAAATGTCCGATTCACGTGCATCATTAATCGAGACCCTCAAATTACCACGGAAGTCTGACAAATTCGAACGGCCATAACTTTTGACTCGAATGTATGATCGATGCCCATGATATATCGAGACGCTCAAAATTGAACAACGGAAGCTCTCGAGAAATTCTAATGGCTATAACTTTTCACTCGGATGTGCGATTCACGTGCATCATATATCGAGACCCTTGAAATTGACCACGGAAGCTCTCGGCAAATTCAAACGGCCATAACTTTTGACTCGAATGTATGATCGACGCCCATGATATATCCAGACGCTCAAAATTGAACAACGGAAGCTCTCGAGAAATTCTAATGGCTATAACTTTTCACTCGAATGTCCGATTCACGTGCATCATATATCGAGACCCTTGAAATTGACCACGGAAGCTCTCGGCAAATTCAAACGGCCATAACTTTTGACTCGAATGTATGATCGACGCCCATGATATATCCAGACGCTCAAAATTGAACAACGGAAGCTCTCAAGAAATTCTAATGGCTATCACTTTTCACTCGAATGTCTGATTCACGTGCATCATATATCGAGACCCTTGAAATTGACCACGGAAGCTCTTGGCAAATTCAAACGGCCATAACTTTTGACTCGAATGTATGATCGACGCCCATGATATATCGAGACGCTCAAAATTGAACAACGGAAGCTCTCGAGAAATTCTAATGGCTATAACTTTTCACACGAATGTCCGATTCACGTGCATCATATATCGAGACCCTTTAAATTGGCCACGGAAGCTCTCGGCAAATTCAAACGGCCATAACTTTTGACTCGAATGTATGATCGACGCCCATGATATATCCAGACACTCAAAATTGAACAACGGAAGCTCTCGAGAAATTCTAATGGCTATAACTTTTCACTCAGATGTCCGATTCACGTGCATCATTAATCGAGACCCTCGAAATTGACCACGGAAGCTCTGGACAAATTCAAACGGCCATAACTTTTGACTCGAATGTATGATCGACGCCCATGATATATCGAGACGCTCAAAATTGAACAACGGAAGCTCTCGAGAAATTCTAATGGCTATAACTTTTCACTCGAATGTCCGATTCACGTGCATCATATATCGAGACCCTTTAAATTGGCCACGGAAGCTCTCGGCAAATTCAAACGGCCATAACTTTTGACTCGAATGTATGATCGACGCCCATGATATATCGAGACACTCAAAATTGAACAACGGAAGCTCTCGAGAAATTCTAATGGCTATAACTTTTCACTCGAATGTCGATTCACGTGCATCATATATCGAGACCCTTGAAATTGACCACGGAAGCTCTGGCAAATTCAAACGGCCATAACTTTTGACTCGAATGTATGATCGACGCCCATGATATATCGAGACGCTCAAAATTGAACAACGGAAGCTCTCGAGAAATTCAATGGCTATAACTTTTCACTCGATGTCGATTCACGTGCATCATATATCGAGACCCTTGAAATTGACCACGGAAGCTCTCGGCAAATTCAAACGGCCATAACTTTTGACTCGAATGTATGATCGACGCCCATGATATATCGAGACGCTCAAAATTGAACAACGGAAGCTCTCGAGAAATTCAATGGCTATAACTTTTCACTCGGATGTCTGATTCACGTGCATCATATATCGAGACCCTTGAAATTGACCACGGAAGCTCTCGGCAAATTCAAACGGCCATAACTTTTGACTCGAATGTATGATCGACGCCCATGATATATCGAGACGCTCAAAATTGAACAACGGAAGCTCTCGAGAAATTCAATTGGCTATAACTTTTCTCTCAGATGTCTGATTCACGTGCATCATATATCGAGACCCTTGAAATTGACCACGGAAGCTCTCGGCAAATTCAAACGGCCATAACTTTTGACTCGAATGTATGATCGACGCCCATGATATATCGAGACGCTCAAAATTGAACAACGGAAGCTCTCGAGAAATTCTAATGGCTATAACTTTTCACTCAGATGTCCGATTCACGTGCATCATATATCGAGACCTCGAAATTGACCACGGAAGCTCTCGGCAAATTCAAACGGCCATAACTTTTGACTCGAATGTATGATCGACGCCCATGATATATCGAGACGCTCAAAATTGAACAACGGAAGCTCTCGAGAAATTCTAATGGCTATAACTTTTCACTCGAATGTCTGATTCACGTGCATCATATATCGAGACCCTTGAAATTGACCACGGAAGCTCTCGGCAAATTCAAACGGCCATAACTTTTGACTCGAATGTATGATCGACGCCCATGATATATCGAGACGCTCAAAATTGAACAACGGAAGCTCTCGAGAAATTCAAATGGCTTAACTTTTCACTCGGATGTCTGATTCACGTGCATCATATATCGAGACCATTGAAATTGACCACGGAAGCTCTCGGCAAATTCAAACGGCCATAACTTTTGACTCGAATGTATGATCGACGCCCATGATATATCGAGACGCTCAAAATTGAACAACGGAAGCTCTCGAGAAATTCTAATGGCTATAACTTTTCACTCGATGTCTGATTCACGTGCATCATATATCGAGACCCTTGAAATTGACCACGGAAGCTCTCGGCAAATTCAAACGGCCATAACTTTTGACTCGAATGTATGATCGACGCCCATGATATATCGAGACACTCAAAATTGAACAACGGAAGCTCTCGAGAAATTCTAATGGCTATAACTTTTCACTCAGATGTCCGATTCACGTGCATCATTAGTCGAGATCCTCGAAATTGACCACGGAAGCTCTCGGCAAATTCAAACGGCCATAATTTTGACTCGAATGTATGATCGACGCCCATGATATATCGAGACGCTCAAAATTGAACAACGGAAGCTCTCGAGAAATTCAAATGGCTATAACTTTTCACTCGGATGTCTGATTCACGTGCATCATATATCGAGACCCTTGAAATTGACCACGGAAGCTCTCGGCAAATTCAAACGGCCATAACTTTTGACTCGAATGTATGATCGACGCCCATGATATATCGAGACGCTCAAAATTGAACAACGGAAGCTCTCGAGAAATTCTAATGGCTATAACTTTTCACTCGAATGTCTGATTCACGTGCATCATATATCGAGACCCTTGAAATTGACCACGGAAGCTCTCGGCAAATTCAAACGGCCATAACTTTTGACTCGAATGTATGATCGACGCCCATGATATATCGAGACGCTCAAAATTGAACAACGGAAGCTCTCGAGAAATTCTAATGGCTATAACTTTTCACTCGATGTCGATTCACGTGCATCATATATCGAGACCCTGAAATTGACCACGGAAGCTCTCGGCAAATTCAAACGGCCATAACTTTTGACTCGAATGTATGATCGACGCCCATGATATATCGAGACGCTCAAAATTGAACAACAGAAGCTCTCGAGAAATTCTAATGGCTATAACTTTTCACTCGAATGTCTGATTCACGTGCATCATATATCGAGACCCTTGAAATTGACCACGGAAGCTCTCGGCAAATTCAAACGGCCATAACTTTTGACTCGAATGTATGATCGACGCCCATGATATATCGAGACACTCAAAATTGAACAACGGAAGCTCTCGAGAAATTCTAATGGCTATAACTTTTCACTCAGATGTCCGATTCACGTGCATCATTAATCGAGACCCTCGAAATTGACCACGGAAGCTCTCGACAAATTCGAACGGCCATAACTTTTGACTCGAATGTATGATCGACGCCCATGATATATCGAGACGCTCAAAATTGAACAACGGAAGCTCTCGAGAAATTCAAATGGCTATAACTTTTAACTCGGATGTGCGATTCACGTGCATCATATATCGAGACCCTTGAAATTGACCACTGAATCTCTCGACAAATTCAAACGGCCATAACTTTTGACTCGAATGTATGATCGACGCCCATGATATATCGAGACGCTCAAAATTGAACAACGGAAGCTCTCGAGAAATTCTAATGGCTATAACTTTTCACTCGAATGTCTGATTCACGTGCATCATATATCGAGACCCTTGAAATTGACCACGGAAGCTCTCGGCAAATTCAAACGGCCATAACTTTTGACTCGAATGTATGATCGACGCCCATGATATATCGAGACGCTCAAAATTGAACAACGGAAGCTCTCGAGAAATTCTAATGGCTATAACTTTTCACTCAAGATGTCCGATTCGCGTGCATCATTATCGAGACCCTCGAAATTGACCACGGAAGCTCTGGCAAATTCAAACGGCCATAACTTTTGACTCGAATGTATGATCGACGCCCATGATATATCGAGACGCTCAAAATTGAACAACGGAAGCTCTCGAGAAATTCTAATGGCTATAACTTTTCACTCGAATGTCCGATTCACGTGCATCATATATCGAGACCCTTGAAATTGACCACGGAAGCTCTCGGCAAATTCAAACGGCCATAACTTTTGACTCGAATGTATGATCGACGCCCATGATATATCGAGACACTCAAAATTGAACAACGGAAGCTCTCGAGAAATTCTAATGGCTATAACTTTTCACTCAATGTCCGATTCACGTGCATCATTATCGAGACCCTCGAAATTGACCACGGAAGCTCTGGCAAATTCAAACGGCCATAACTTTTGACTCGAATGTATGATCGACGCCCATGATATATCGAGACGCTCAAAATTGAACAACGGAAGCTCTCGAGAAATTCAATGGCTATAACTTTTCACTCGATGTCGATTCACGTGCATCATATATCGAGACCCTTGAAATTGACCACGGAAGCTCTCGGCAAATTCAAACGGCCATAACTTTTGACTCGAATGTATGATCGACGCCCATGATATATCGAGACGCTCAAAATTGAACAACGGAAGCTCTCGAGAAATTCTAATGGCTATAACTTTTCACTCGAATGTCGATTCACGTGCATCATATATCGAGACCCTTGAAATTGACCACGGAAGCTCTCGGCAAATTCAAACGGCCATAACTTTTGACTCGAATGTATGATCGACGCCCATGATATATCGAGACGCTCAAAATTGAACAACGGAAGCTCTCGAGAAATTCTAATGGCTATAACTTTTCACTCGATGTCGATTCACGTGCATCATATATCGAGACCCTTGAAATTGACCACGGAAGCTCTCGGCAAATTCAAACGGCCATAACTTTTGACTCGAATGTATGATCGACGCCCATGATATATCGAGACGCTCAAAATTGAACAACAGAAGCTCTCGAGAAATTCTAATGGCTATAACTTTTCACTCGAATGTCTGATTCACGTGCATCATATATCGAGACCCTTGAAATTGACCACGGAAGCTCTCGGCAAATTCAAACGGCCATAACTTTTGACTCGAATGTATGATCGACGCCCATGATATATCGAGACGCTCAAAATTGAACAACGGAAGCTCTCGAGAAATTCTAATGGCTATAACTTTTCACTCGAATGTCTGATTCACGTGCATCATATATCGAGACCCTTGAAATTGACCACGGAAGCTCTCGGCAAATTCAAACGGCCATAACTTTTGACTCGAATGTATGATCGACGCCCATGATATATCGAGACGCTCAAAATTGAACAACGGAAGCTCTCGAGAAATTCTAATGGCTATAACTTTTCACTCAGATGTCCGATTCACGTGCATCATTAATCGAGACCCTCGAAATTGACCACGGAAGCTCTCGGCAAATTCAAACGGCCATAACTTTTGACTCGAATGTATGATCGACGCCCATGATATATCGAGACGCTCAAAATTGAACAACGGAAGCTCTCGAGAAATTCTAATGGCTATAACTTTTCACTCGAATGTCTGATTCACGTGCATCATATATCGAGACCCTTGAAATTGACCACGGAAGCTCTCGGCAAATTCAAACGGCCATAACTTTTGACTCGAATGTATGATCGACGCCCATGATATATCGAGACGCTCAAAATTGAACAACGGAAGCTCTCGAGAAATTCAATGGCTATAACTTTTCACTCGATGTCTGATTCACGTGCATCATATATCGAGACCTTGAAATTGACCACGGAAGCTCTGGCAAATTCAAACGGCCATAACTTTTGACTCGAATGTATGATCGATGCCCATGATATATCGAGACGCTCAAAATTGAACAACGGAAGCTCTCGAGAAATTCAATTGGCTATAACTTTTCTCTCAGATGTCTGATTCACGTGCATCATATATCGAGACCCTTGAAATTGACCACGGAAGCTCTCGGCAAATTCAAACGGCCATAACTTTTGACTCGAATGTATGATCGACGCCCATGATATATCGAGACACTCAAAATTGAACAACGGAAGCTCTCGAGAAATTCTAATGGCTATAACTTTTCACTCAGATGTCCGATTCACGTGCATCATTAGTCGAGATCCTCGAAATTGACCACGGAAGCTCTCGGCAAATTCAAACGGCCATAAGTTTTGACTCGAATGTATGATCGACGCCCATGATATATCGAGACGCTCAAAATTGAACAACGGAAGCTCTCGAGAAATTCAAATGGCTTAACTTTTCACTCGGATGTCTGATTCACGTGCATCATATATCGAGACCATTGAAATTGACCACGGAAGCTCTCGGCAAATTCAAACGGCCATAACTTTTGACTCGAATGTATGATCGATGCCCATGATATATCGAGACGCTCAAAATTGAACAACGGAAGCTCTCGAGAAATTCAATTGGCTATAACTTTTCTCTCAGATGTCTGATTCACGTGCATCATATATCGAGACCCTTGAAATTGACCACGGAAGCTCTCGGCAAATTCAAACGGCCATAACTTTTGACTCGAATGTATGATCGACGCCCATGATATATCGAGACGCTCAAAATTGAACAACGGAAGCTCTCGAGAAATTCTAATGGCTATAACTTTTCACTCAGATGTCCGATTCACGTGCATCATTAATCGAGACCCTCGAAATTGACCACGGAAGCTCTCGGCAAATTCAAACGGCCATAAGTTTTGACTCGAATGTATGATCGACGCCCATGATATATCGAGACGCTCAAAATTGAACAACGGAAGCTCTCGAGAAATTCTAATGGCTATAACTTTTCACTCGATGTCTGATTCACGTGCATCATATATCGAGACCCTTGAAATTGACCACGGAAGCTCTCGGCAAATTCAAACGGCCATAACTTTTGACTCGAATGTATGATCGACGCCCATGATATATCGAGACGCTCAAAATTGAACAACGGAAGCTCTCGAGAAATTCTAATGGCTATAACTTTTCACTCAGATGTCCGATTCACGTGCATCATTTATCGAGACCCTCGAAATTGACCACGGAAGCTCTCGGCAAATTCAAACGGCCATAACTTTTGACTCGAATGTATGATCGACGCCCATGATATATCGAGACGCTCAAAATTGAACAACAGAAGCTCTCGAGAAATTCAATGGCTATAACTTTTCACTCGATGTCGATTCACGTGCATCATATATCGAGACCCTTGAAATTGACCACGGAAGCTCTCGGCAAATTCAAACGGCCATAACTTTTGACTCGAATGTATGATCGACGCCCATGATATATCGAGACGCTCAAAATTGAACAACGGAAGCTCTCGAGAAATTCTAATGGCTATAACTTTTCACTCGAATGTCTGATTCACGTGCATCATATATCGAGACCCTTGAAATTGACCACGGAAGCTCTCGGCAAATTCAAACGGCCATAACTTTTGACTCGAATGTATGATCGACGCCCATGATATATCGAGACACTCAAAATTGAACAACGGAAGCTCTCGAGAAATTCTAATGGCTATAACTTTTCACTCAGATGTCCGATTCACGTGCATCATTAATCGAGACCCTCGAAATTGACCACGGAAGCTCTCGGCAAATTCAAACGGCCATAACTTTTGACTCGAATGTATGATCGACGCCCATGATATATCGAGACGCTCAAAATTGAACAACGGAAGCTCTCGAGAAATTCTAATGGCTATAACTTTTCACTCGAATGTCTGATTCACGTGCATCATATATCGAGACCCTTGAAATTGACCACGGAAGCTCTCGGCAAATTCAAACGGCCATAACTTTTGACTCGAATGTATGATCGACGCCCATGATATATCGAGACACTCAAAATTGAACAACGGAAGCTCTCGAGAAATTCTAATGGCTATAACTTTTCACTCAGATGTCCGATTCACGTGCATCATATATCGAGACCCTCGAAATTGAACACGGAAGCTCTCGACAAATTCAAACGGCCATAACTTTTGACTCGAATGTATGATCGACGCCCATGATATATCGAGACGCTCAAAATTGAACAACGGAAGCTCTCGAGAAATTCTAATGGCTATAACTTTTCACTCGATGTCGATTCACGTGCATCATATATCGAGACCCTGAAATTGACCACGGAAGCTCTCGGCAAATTCAAACGGCCATAACTTTTGACTCGAATGTATGATCGACGCCCATGATATATCGAGACGCTCAAAATTGAACAACGGAAGCTCTCGAGAAATTCAATTGGCTATAACTTTTCTCTCAGATGTCTGATTCACGTGCATCATATATCGAGACCCTTGAAATTGACCACGGAAGCTCTCGGCAAATTCAAACGGCCATAACTTTTGACTCGAATGTATGATCGACGCCCATGATATATCGAGACGCTCAAAATTGAACAACGGAAGCTCTCGAGAAATTCTAATGGCTATAACTTTTCACTCGATGTCGATTCACGTGCATCATATATCGAGACCCTTGAAATTGACCACGGAAGCTCTCGGCAAATTCAAACGGCCATAACTTTTGACTCGAATGTATGATCGACGCCCATGATATATCGAGACGCTCAAAATTGAACAACGGAAGCTCTCGAGAAATTCTAATGGCTATAACTTTTCACTCGAATGTCTGATTCACGTGCATCATATATCGAGACCCTTGAAATTGACCACGGAAGCTCTCGGCAAATTCAAACGGCCATAACTTTTGACTCGAATGTATGATCGACGCCCATGATATATCGAGACGCTCAAAATTGAACAACGGAAGCTCTCGAGAAATTCTAATGGCTATAACTTTTCACTCGAATGTCTGATTCACGTGCATCATATATCGAGACCTTGAAATTGACCACGGAAGCTCTCGGCAAATTCAAACGGCCATAACTTTTGACTCGAATGTATGATCGACGCCCATGATATATCGAGACGCTCAAAATTGAACAACGGAAGCTCTCGAGAAATTCTAATGGCTATAACTTTTCACTCGAATGTCTGATTCACGTGCATCATATATCGAGACCCTTGAAATTGACCACGGAAGCTCTCGGCAAATTCAAACGGCCATAACTTTTGACTCGAATGTATGATCGACGCCCATGATATATCGAGACGCTCAAAATTGAACAACGGAAGCTCTCGAGAAATTCTAATGGCTATAACTTTTCACTCAGATGTCCGATTCACGTGCATCATATATCGAGACCCTGAAATTGACCACGGAAGCTCTCGGCAAATTCAAACGGCCATAACTTTTGACTCGAATGTATGATCGACGCCCATGATATATCGAGACGCTCAAAATTGAACAACGGAAGCTCTCGAGAAATTCAATGGCTATAACTTTTCACTCGGATGTCTGATTCACGTGCATCATATATCGAGACCTTGAAATTGACCACGGAAGCTCTCGGCAAATTCAAACGGCCATAACTTTTGACTCGAATGTATGATCGACGCCCATGATATATCGAGACGCTCAAAATTGAACAACGGAAGCTCTCGAGAAATTCTAATGGCTATAACTTTTCACTCGATGTCTGATTCACGTGCATCATATATCGAGACCCTTGAAATTGACCACGGAAGCTCTCGGCAAATTCAAACGGCCATAATTTTGACTCGAATGTATGATCGACGCCCATGATATATCGAGACGCTCAAAATTGAACAACGGAAGCTCTCGAGAAATTCTAATGGCTATAACTTTTCACTCGATGTCTGATTCACGTGCATCATATATCGAGACCCTTGAAATTGACCACGGAAGCTCTCGGCAAATTCAAACGGCCATAACTTTTGACTCGAATGTATGATCGACGCCCATGATATATCGAGACGCTCAAAATTGAACAACGGAAGCTCTCGAGAAATTCAATTGGCTATAACTTTTCTCTCAGATGTCTGATTCACGTGCATCATATATCGAGACCCTTGAAATTGACCACGGAAGCTCTCGGCAAATTCAAACGGCCATAACTTTTGACTCGAATGTATGATCGACGCCCATGATATATCGAGACGCTCAAAATTGAACAACGGAAGCTCTCGAGAAATTCTAATGGCTATAACTTTTCACTCAGATGTCGATTCACGTGCATCATATATCGAGACCCTTGAAATTGACCACGGAAGCTCTCGGCAAATTCAAACGGCCATAACTTTTGACTCGAATGTATGATCGACGCCCATGATATATCGAGACGCTCAAAATTGAACAACGGAAGCTCTCGAGAAATTCTAATGGCTATAACTTTTCACTCGGATGTCTGATTCACGTGCATCATATATCGAGACCCTTGAAATTGACCACGGAAGCTCTCGGCAAATTCAAACGGCCATAACTTTTGACTCGAATGTATGATCGACGCCCATGATATATCGAGACGCTCAAAATTGAACAACGGAAGCTCTCGAGAAATTCAATGGCTATAACTTTTCACTCGATGTCTGATTCACGTGCATCATATATCGAGACCCTTGAAATTGACCACGGAAGCTCTCGGCAAATTCAAACGGCCATAACTTTTGACTCGAATGTATGATCGACGCCCATGATATATCGAGACGCTCAAAATTGAACAACGGAAGCTCTCGAGAAATTCTAATGGCTATAACTTTTCACTCAGATGTCGATTCACGTGCATCATATATCGAGACCCTGAAATTGACCACGGAAGCTCTCGGCAAATTCAAACGGCCATAACTTTTGACTCGAATGTATGATCGACGCCCATGATATATCGAGACGCTCAAAATTGAACAACGGAAGCTCTCGAGAAATTCTAATGGCTATAACTTTTCACTCGATGTCTGATTCACGTGCATCATATATCGAGACCTTGAAATTGACCACGGAAGCTCTCGGCAAATTCAAACGGCCATAACTTTTGACTCGAATGTATGATCGACGCCCATGATATATCGAGACGCTCAAAATTGAACAACGGAAGCTCTCGAGAAATTCTAATGGCTATAACTTTTCACTCGATGTCTGATTCACGTGCATCATATATCGAGACCCTTGAAATTGACCACGGAAGCTCTCGGCAAATTCAAACGGCCATAACTTTTGACTCGAATGTATGATCGACGCCCATGATATATCGAGACGCTCAAAATTGAACAACGGAAGCTCTCGAGAAATTCTAATGGCTATAACTTTTCACTCGATGTCCGATTCACGTGCATCATATATCGAGACCTTGAAATTGACCACGGAAGCTCTCGGCAAATTCAAACGGCCATAAGTTTTGACTCGAATGTATGATCGACGCCCATGATATATCGAGACGCTCAAAATTGAACAACGGAAGCTCTCGAGAAATTCAAATGGCTATAACTTTTCACTCGGATGTCTGATTCACGTGCATCATATATCGAGACCTTGAAATTGACCACGGAAGCTCTGGCAAATTCAAACGGCCATAACTTTTGACTCGAATGTATGATCGACGCCCATGATATATCGAGACGCTCAAAATTGAACAACGGAAGCTCTCGAGAAATTCTAATGGCTATAACTTTTCACTCAGATGTCTGATTCACGTGCATCATATATCGAGACCCTTGAAATTGACCACGGAAGCTCTCGGCAAATTCAAACGGCCATAACTTTTGACTCGAATGTATGATCGACGCCCATGATATATCGAGACGCTCAAAATTGAACAACGGAAGCTCTCGAGAAATTCTAATGGCTATAACTTTTCACTCAGATGTCGATTCACGTGCATCATATATCGAGACCTTGAAATTGACCACGGAAGCTCTCGGCAAATTCAAACGGCCATAACTTTTGACTCGAATGTATGATCGACGCCCATGATATATCGAGACGCTCAAAATTGAACAACGGAAGCTCTCGAGAAATTCAATGGCTATAACTTTTCACTCGATGTCGATTCACGTGCATCATATATCGAGACCCTTGAAATTGACCACGGAAGCTCTCGGCAAATTCAAACGGCCATAACTTTTGACTCGAATGTATGATCGACGCCCATGATATATCGAGACGCTCAAAATTGAACAACGGAAGCTCTCGAGAAATTCTAATGGCTATAACTTTTCACTCGATGTCTGATTCACGTGCATCATATATCGAGACCCTTGAAATTGACCACGGAAGCTCTCGGCAAATTCAAACGGCCATAACTTTTGACTCGAATGTATGATCGACGCCCATGATATATCGAGACGCTCAAAATTGAACAACGAAGCTCTCGAGAAATTCTAATGGCTATAACTTTTCACTCGATGTCTGATTCACGTGCATCATATATCGAGACCTTGAAATTGACCACGGAAGCTCTCGGCAAATTCTAACGGCCATAACTTTTGACTCGAATGTATGATCGACGCCCATGATATATCGAGACGCTCAAAATTGAACAACGGAAGCTCTCGAGAAATTCTAATGGCTATAACTTTTCACTCGATGTCTGATTCACGTGCATCATATATCGAGACCCTTGAAATTGACCACGGAAGCTCTCGGCAAATTCAAACGGCCATAACTTTTGACTCGAATGTATGATCGACGCCCATGATATATCGAGACGCTCAAAATTGAACAACGGAAGCTCTCGAGAAATTCTAATGGCTATAACTTTTCACTCGATGTCTGATTCACGTGCATCATATATCGAGACCATTGAAATTGACCACGGAAGCTCTCGGCAAATTCAAACGGCCATAACTTTTGACTCGAATGTATGATCGACGCCCATGATATATCGAGACGCTCAAAATTGAACAACGGAAGCTCTCGAGAAATTCAATGGCTATAACTTTTCACTCGATGTCTGATTCACGTGCATCATATATCGAGACCCTTGAAATTGACCACGGAAGCTCTCGGCAAATTCAAACGGCCATAACTTTTGACTCGAATGTATGATCGACGCCCATGATATATCGGGACACTCAAAATTGAACAACGGAAGCTCTCGAGAAATTCTAATGGCTATAACTTTTCACTCAGATGTCCGATTCACGTGCATCATATATCGAGACCCTTCAAATTGAACACGAAAGCTCTCGGCATATTCAAACGGCCATAACGTTTGACTCGAATGTATGATCGACGCCCATGATATATGGAGACGCTCAAAATTGAAAAACGGAAGCCCTCGAGAAATTCAAATGGCTATAACTTTTAACTCGGATGTCTGATTCACGTGCATCATATATCGAGACCCTTGAAATTGACCACGGAAGCTCTCGGCAAATTCAAACGGCCATAACTTTTGACTCGAATGTATGATCGACGCCCATGATATATCGAGACGCTCAAAATTGAACAACAGAAGCTCTCGAGAAATTCAAATTGCTATAACGTTTCTCTCGGATGTCTGATTCACGTGCATCATATATCGAGACCCTTGAAATTGACCACTGAAGCTCTCGACAAATTCAAACGGCCATAACTTTTGACTCGAATGTATGATCGACGCCCATGATATATCGAGACGCTCAAAATTGAACAACGGAAGCTCTCGAGAAATTCTAATGGCTATAACTTTTCACTCGAATGTCTGATTCACGTGCATCATATATCGAGACCCTTGAAATTGACCACGGAAGCTCTCGGCAAATTCAAACGGCCATAACTTTTGACTCGAATGTATGATCGACGCCCATGATATATCGAGACGCTCAAAATTGAACAACGGAAGCTCTCGAGAAATTCTAATGGCTATAACTTTTCACTCGAATGTCTGATTCACGTGCATCATATATCGAGACCCTTGAAATTGACCACGGAAGCTCTCGGCAAATTCAAACGGCCATAACTTTTGACTCGAATGTATGATCGACGCCCATGATATATCGAGACGCTCAAAATTGAACAACGGAAGCTCTCGAGAAATTCAATGGCTATAACTTTTCACTCGGATGTCTGATTCACGTGCATCATATATCGAGACCCTTGAAATTGACCACGGAAGCTCTCGGCAAATTCAAACGGCCATAACTTTTGACTCGAATGTATGATCGACGCCCATGATATATCGAGACGCTCAAAATTGAACAACGGAAGCTCTCGAGAAATTCTAATGGCTATAACTTTTCACTCGATGTCTGATTCACGTGCATCATATATCGAGACCCTTGAAATTGACCACGGAAGCTCTCGGCAAATTCAAACGGCCATAACTTTTGACTCGAATGTATGATCGACGCCCATGATATATCGAGACGCTCAAAATTGAACAACGGAAGCTCTCGAGAAATTCTAATGGCTATAACTTTTCACTCGATGTCGATTCACGTGCATCATATATCGAGACCTTGAAATTGACCACGGAAGCTCTCGCAAATTCAAACGGCCATAACTTTTGACTCGAATGTATGATCGACGCCCATGATATATCGAGACGCTCAAAATTGAACAACGGAAGCTCTCGAGAAATTCTAATGGCTATAACTTTTCACTCAGATGTCCGATTCACGTGCATCATATATCGAGACCCTCGAAATTGACCACGGAAGCTCTCGGCAAATTCAAACGGCCATAACTTTTGACTCGAATGTATGATCGACGCCCATGATATATCGAGACGCTCAAAATTGAACAACGGAAGCTCTCGAGAAATTCAAATGGCTATAACTTTTCACTCGATGTCTGATTCACGTGCATCATATATCGAGACCTTGAAATTGACCACGGAAGCTCTCGGCAAATTCAAACGGCCATAACTTTTGACTCGAATGTATGATCGACGCCCATGATATATCGAGACGCTCAAAATTGAACAACGGAAGCTCTCGAGAAATTCAATGGCTATAACTTTTCACTCGATGTCTGATTCACGTGCATCATATATCGAGACCTTGAAATTGACCACGGAAGCTCTCGGCAAATTCAAACGGCCATAACTTTTGACTCGAATGTATGATCGACGCCCATGATATATCGAGACGCTCAAAATTGAACAACGGAAGCTCTCGAGAAATTCTAATGGCTATAACTTTTCACTCAGATGTCCGATTCACGTGCATCATATATCGAGACCCTCGAAATTGACCACGGAAGCTCTCGGCAAATTCAAACGGCCATAATTTTGACTCGAATGTATGATCGACGCCCATGATATATCGAGACGCTCAAAATTGAACAACGGAAGCTCTCGAGAAATTCAATGGCTATAACTTTTCACTCGATGTCTGATTCACGTGCATCATATATCGAGACCCTTGAAATTGACCACGGAAGCTCTCGGCAAATTCAAACGGCCATAACTTTTGACTCGAATGTATGATCGACGCCCATGATATATCGAGACGCTCAAAATTGAACAACGGAAGCTCTCGAGAAATTCAATGGCTATAACTTTTCACTCAGATGTCCGATTCACGTGCATCATATATCGAGACCCTTGAAATTGACCACGGAAGCTCTCGGCAAATTCAAACGGCCATAACTTTTGACTCGAATGTATGATCGACGCCCATGATATATCGAGACGCTCAAAATTGAACAACGGAAGCTCTCGAGAAATTCAATGGCTATAACTTTTCACTCGATGTCGATTCACGTGCATCATATATCGAGACCCTTGAAATTGACCACGGAAGCTCTCGGCAAATTCAAACGGCCATAACTTTTGACTCGAATGTATGATCGACGCCCATGATATATCGAGACGCTCAAAATTGAACAACGGAAGCTCTCGAGAAATTCAATGGCTATAACTTTTCACTCGATGTCTGATTCACGTGCATCATATATCGAGACCTTGAAATTGACCACGGAAGCTCTCGGCAAATTCAAACGGCCATAACTTTTGACTCGAATGTATGATCGACGCCCATGATATATCGAGACGCTCAAAATTGAACAACGGAAGCTCTCGAGAAATTCTAATGGCTATAACTTTTCACTCGATGTCCGATTCACGTGCATCATATATCGAGACCCTTGAAATTGACCACGGAAGCTCTCGGCAAATTCAAACGGCCATAACTTTTGACTCGAATGTATGATCGACGCCCATGATATATCGAGACGCTCAAAATTGAACAACGGAAGCTCTCGAGAAATTCTAATGGCTATAACTTTTCACTCGATGTCGATTCACGTGCATCATATATCGAGACCTTGAAATTGACCACGGAAGCTCTCGGCAAATTCAAACGGCCATAACTTTTGACTCGAATGTATGATCGACGCCCATGATATATCGAGACGCTCAAAATTGAACAACGGAAGCTCTCGAGAAATTCAATGGCTATAACTTTTCACTCGATGTCTGATTCACGTGCATCATATATCGAGACCCTTGAAATTGACCACGGAAGCTCTCGGCAAATTCAAACGGCCATAACTTTTGACTCGAATGTATGATCGACGCCCATGATATATCGAGACGCTCAAAATTGAACAACGGAAGCTCTCGAGAAATTCTAATGGCTATAACATTTCACTCAGATGTCCGATTCACGTGCATCATATATCGAGACCCTGAAATTGACCACGGAAGCTCTCGGCAAATTCAAACGGCCATAATTTTGACTCGAATGTATGATCGACGCCCATGATATATCGAGACGCTCAAAATTGAACAACGGAAGCTCTCGAGAAATTCTAATGGCTATAACTTTTCACTCGATGTCTGATTCACGTGCATCATATATCGAGACCCTTGAAATTGACCACGGAAGCTCTCGGCAAATTCAAACGGCCATAACTTTTGACTCGAATGTATGATCGACGCCCATGATATATCGAGACGCTCAAAATTGAACAACGGAAGCTCTCGAGAAATTCTAATGGCTATAACTTTTCACTCGATGTCTGATTCACGTGCATCATATATCGAGACCCTTGAAATTGACCACGGAAGCTCTCGGCAAATTCAAACGGCCATAACTTTTGACTCGAATGTATGATCGACGCCCATGATATATCGAGACGCTCAAAATTGAACAACGGAAGCTCTCGAGAAATTCTAATGGCTATAACTTTTCACTCGATGTCGATTCACGTGCATCATATATCGAGACCCTTGAAATTGACCACGGAAGCTCTCGGCAAATTCAAACGGCCATAACTTTTGACTCGAATGTATGATCGATGCCCATGATATATCGAGATGCTAAAAATTGAACAACGGAAGCTCTCGAGAAATTCAAATGGCTATAACTTTTCACTCGATGTCTGATTCACGTGCATCATATATCGAGACCCTTGAAATTGACCACGGAAGCTCTCGGCAAATTCAAACGGCCATAACTTTTGACTCGAATGTATGATCGATGCCCATGATATATCGAGACGCTCAAAATTGAACAACGGAAGCTCTCGAGAAATTCAATTGGCTATAACTTTTCACTCGATGTCTGATTCACGTGCATCATATATCGAGACCCTTGAAATTGACCACGGAAGCTCTCGGCAAATTCAAACGGCCATAACTTTTGACTCGAATGTATGATCGACGCCCATGATATATCGAGACGCTCAAAATTGAACAACGGAAGCTCTCGAGAAATTCAATGGCTATAACTTTTCACTCGATGTCTGATTCACGTGCATCATATATCGGGACCCTCGAAATTCAACACGGAAGCTCTCGGCGAATTCAAACGGCCATAACTTTTGACTCGAATGTATGCTCGACGCCCATGATATATCGAGACGCTCAAAATTGAACAACGGAAGCTCTCGAGAAATTCAATGGCTATAACTTTTCACTCGATGTCTGATTCACGTGCATCATATATCGAGACCCTTGAAATTGACCACGGAAGCTCTCGGCAAATTCAAACGGCCATAACTTTTGACTCGAATGTATGATCGACGCCCATGATATATCGAGACGCTCAAAATTGAACAACGGAAGCTCTCGAGAAATTCTAATGGCTATAACTTTTCACTCGATGTCTGATTCACGTGCATCATATATCGAGACCCTTGAAATTGACCACGGAAGCTCTCGGCAAATTCAAACGGCCATAACTTTTGACTCGAATGTATGATCGACGCCCATGATATATCGAGACGCTCAAAATTGAACAACGGAAGCTCTCGAGAAATTCTAATGACTATAACTTTTCACTCGATGTCCGATTCACGTGCATCATATATCGAGACCCTTGAAATTGACCACGGAAGCTCTCGGCAAATTCAAACGGCCATAACTTTTGACTCGAATGTATGATCGACGCCCATGATATATCGAGACGCTCAAAATTGAACAACGGAAGCTCTCGAGAAATTCAATGGCTATAACTTTTCACTCGGATGTCTGATTCACGTGCATCATATATCGAGACCTTGAAATTGACCACGGAAGCTCTCGGCAAATTCAAACGGCCATAACTTTTGACTCGAATGTATGATCGACGCCCATGATATATCGAGACGCTCAAAATTGAACAACGGAAGCTCTCGAGAAATTCTAATGGCTATAACTTTTCACTCAGATGTCGATTCACGTGCATCATATATCGAGACCCTTGAAATTGACCACGGAAGCTCTCGGCAAATTCAAACGGCCATAACTTTTGACTCGAATGTATGATCGACGCCCATGATATATCGAGACGCTCAAAATTGAACAACGGAAGCTCTCGAGAAATTCTAATGGCTATAACTTTTCACTCGATGTCTGATTCACGTGCATCATATATCGAGACCCTTGAAATTGACCACGGAAGCTCTCGGCAAATTCAAACGGCCATAACTTTTGACTCGAATGTATGATCGACGCCCATGATATATCGAGACGCTCAAAATTGAACAACGGAAGCTCTCGAGAAATTCAATGGCTATAACTTTTCACTCAGATGTCTGATTCACGTGCATCATATATCGAGACCCTTGAAATTGACCACGGAAGCTCTCGGCAAATTCAAACGGCCATAACTTTTGACTCGAATGTATGATCGACGCCCATGATATATCGAGACGCTCAAAATTGAACAACGGAAGCTCTCGAGAAATTCAATGGCTATAACTTTTCACTCGATGTCTGATTCACGTGCATCATATATCGAGACCCTTGAAATTGACCACGGAAGCTCTCGGCAAATTCAAACGGCCATAACTTTTGACTCGAATGTATGATCGACGCCCATGATATATCGAGACGCTCAAAATTGAACAACGGAAGCTCTCGAGAAATTCAATGGCTATAACTTTTCACTCGAATGTCTGATTCACGTGCATCATATATCGAGACCCTTGAAATTGACCACGGAAGCTCTCGGCAAATTCAAACGGCCATAACTTTTGACTCGAATGTATGATCGACGCCCATGATATATCGAGACGCTCAAAATTGAACAACGGAAGCTCTCGAGAAATTCTAATGGCTATAACTTTTCACTCGATGTCTGATTCACGTGCATCATATATCGAGACCCTTGAAATTGACCACGGAAGCTCTCGGCAAATTCAAACGGCCATAACTTTTGACTCGAATGTATGATCGACGCCCATGATATATCGAGACGCTCAAAATTGAACAACGGAAGCTCTCGAGAAATTCAATGGCTATAACTTTTCACTCGATGTCGATTCACGTGCATCATATATCGAGACCCTTGAAATTGACCACGGAAGCTCTCGGCAAATTCAAACGGCCATAACTTTTGACTCGAATGTATGATCGACGCCCATGATATATCGAGACGCTCAAAATTGAACAACGGAAGCTCTCGAGAAATTCAAATGGCTATAACTTTTCACTCGGATGTCTGATTCACGTGCATCATATATCGAGACCCTTGAAATTGACCACGGAAGCTCTCGGCAAATTCAAACGGCCATAACTTTTGACTCGAATGTATGATCGACGCCCATGATATATCGAGACGCTCAAAATTGAACAACGGAAGCTCTCGAGAAATTCTAATGGCTATAACTTTTCACTCGATGTCTGATTCACGTGCATCATATATCGAGACCCTTGAAATTGACCACGGAAGCTCTCGGCAAATTCAAACGGCCATAACTTTTGACTCGAATGTATGATCGACGCCCATGATATATCGAGACGCTCAAAATTGAACAACGGAAGCTCTCGAGAAATTCAATGGCTATAACTTTTCACTCGATGTCTGATTCACGTGCATCATATATCGAGACCCTTGAAATTGACCACGGAAGCTCTCGGCAAATTCAAACGGCCATAACTTTTGACTCGAATGTATGATCGACGCCCATGATATATCGAGACGCTCAAAATTGAACAACGGAAGCTCTCGAGAAATTCAATGGCTATAACTTTTCACTCGATGTCTGATTCACGTGCATCATATATCGAGACCTTGAAATTGACCACGGAAGCTCTCGGCAAATTCAAACGGCCATAACTTTTGACTCGAATGTATGATCGACGCCCATGATATATCGAGACGCTGCAAATTGAACAACGAAAGCTCTCGAGAAATTCTAATGGCTATAACTTTTCACTCGAATGTCTGATTCTCATGCATCATATATCGAGACCATTGAAATTGACCACGGAAGCTCTCGGCAAATTCAAACGGCCATAACTTTTGACTCGAATGTATGATCGACGCCCATGATATATCGAGACGCTCAAAATTGAACAACGGAAGCTCTCGAGAAATTCAAATGGCTATAACTTTTCACTCGGATGTCTGATTCACGTGCATCATATATCGAGACCCTTGAAATTGACCACGGAAGCTCTCGGCAAATTCAAACGGCCATAACTTTTGACTCGAATGTATGATCGACGCCCATGATATATCGAGACGCTCAAAATTGAACAACAGAAGCTCTCGAGAAATTCAAATGGCTATAACTTTTCTCTCGGATGTCTGATTCGTGCATCATATATCAGGACCCATGAAATTGACACCGGAAGCTCTCGGCAAATTCAAACGGCCATAACTTTTGACTCGAATGTATGATCGACGCCCATGATATATCGAGACGCTCAAAATTGAACAACGGAAGCTCTCGAGAAATTCAATGGCTATAACTTTTCACTCGATGTCTGATTCACGTGCATCATATATCGAGACCCTTGAAATTGACCACGGAAGCTCTCGGCAAATTCAAACGGCCATAACTTTTGACTCGAATGTATGATCGACGCCCATGATATATCGAGACGCTCAAAATTGAACAACGGAAGCTCTCGAGAAATTCAAATGGCTATAACTTTTCACTCGATGTCTGATTCACGTGCATCATATATCGAGACCCTTGAAATTGACCACGGAAGCTCTCGGCAAATTCAAACGGCCATAACTTTTGACTCGAATGTATGATCGACGCCCATGATATATCGAGACGCTCAAAATTGAACAACGGAAGCTCTCGAGAAATTCAATGGCTATAACTTTTCACTCAGATGTCCGATTCACGTGCATCATATATCGAGACCCTCGAAATTGACCACGGAAGCTCTCGACAAATTCAAACGGCCATAACTTTTGACTCGAATGTATGATCGACGCCCATGATATATCGAGACGCTCAAAATTGAACAACGGAAGCTCTCGAGAAATTCAATGGCTATAACTTTTCACTCGGATGTCTGATTCACGTGCATCATATATCGAGACCCTTGAAATTGACCACGGAAGCTCTCGGCAAATTCAAACGGCCATAACTTTTGACTCGAATGTATGATCGACGCCCATGATATATCGAGACGCTCAAAATTGAACAACGGAAGCTCTCGAGAAATTCAATGGCTATAACTTTTCACTCGATGTCTGATTCACGTGCATCATATATCGAGACCCTTGAAATTGACCACGGAAGCTCTCGGCAAATTCAAACGGCCATAACTTTTGACTCGAATGTATGATCGACGCCCATGATATATCGAGACGCTCAAAATTGAACAACGGAAGCTCTCGAGAAATTCAATGGCTATAACTTTTCACTCGATGTCTGATTCACGTGCATCATATATCGAGACCCTTGAAATTGACCACGGAAGCTCTCGGCAAATTCAAACGGCCATAACTTTTGACTCGAATGTATGATCGACGCCCATGATATATCGAGACGCTCAAAATTGAACAACGGAAGCTCTCGAGAAATTCAATGGCTATAACTTTTCACTCGGATGTCTGATTCACGTGCATCATATATCGAGACCCTTGAAATTGACCACGGAAGCTCTCGGCAAATTCAAACGGCCATAACTTTTGACTCGAATGTATGATCGACGCCCATGATATATCGAGACGCTCAAAATTGAACAACGGAAGCTCTCGAGAAATTCAATGGCTATAACTTTTCACTCGATGTCTGATTCACGTGCATCATATATCGAGACCCTTGAAATTGACCACGGAAGCTCTCGGCAAATTCAAACGGCCATAACTTTTGACTCGAATGTATGATCGACGCCCATGATATATCGAGACGCTCAAAATTGAACAACGGAAGCTCTCGAGAAATTCAATGGCTATAACTTTTCACTCGATGTCTGATTCACGTGCATCATATATCGAGACCCTTGAAATTGACCACGGAAGCTCTCGGCAAATTCAAACGGCCATAACTTTTGACTCGAATGTATGATCGACGCCCATGATATATCGAGACGCTCAAAATTGAACAACGGAAGCTCTCGAGAAATTCTAATGGCTATAACTTTTCACTCGATGTCTGATTCACGTGCATCATATATCGAGACCCTTGAAATTGACCACGGAAGCTCTCGGCAAATTCAAACGGCCATAACTTTTGACTCGAATGTATGATCGACGCCCATGATATATCGAGACGCTCAAAATTGAACAACGGAAGCTCTCGAGAAATTCTAATGGCTATAACTTTTCACTCGATGTCCGATTCACGTGCATCATATATCGAGACCCTCGAAATTGACCACGGAAGCTCTCGGCAAATTCAAACGGCCATAACTTTTGACTCGAATGTATGATCGACGCCCATGATATATCGAGACGCTCAAAATTGAACAACGGAAGCTCTCGAGAAATTCAATGGCTATAACTTTTCACTCGGATGTCTGATTCACGTGCATCATATATCGAGACCTTGAAATTGACCACGGAAGCTCTCGGCAAATTCAAACGGCCATAACTTTTGACTCGAATGTATGATCGACGCCCATGATATATCGAGACGCTCAAAATTGAACAACGGAAGCTCTCGAGAAATTCTAATGGCTATAACTTTTCACTCGATGTCTGATTCACGTGCATCATATATCGAGACCCTTGAAATTGACCACGGAAGCTCTCGGCAAATTCAAACGGCCATAACTTTTGACTCGAATGTATGATCGACGCCCATGATATATCGAGACGCTCAAAATTGAACAACGGAAGCTCTCGAGAAATTCAATGGCTATAACTTTTCACTCGATGTCGATTCACGTGCATCATATATCGAGACCTTGAAATTGACCACGGAAGCTCTCGGCAAATTCAAACGGCCATAACTTTTGACTCGAATGTATGATCGACGCCCATGATATATCGAGACGCTCAAAATTGAACAACGGAAGCTCTCGAGAAATTCAATGGCTATAACTTTTCACTCGATGTCTGATTCACGTGCATCATATATCGAGACCCTTGAAATTGACCACGGAAGCTCTCGGCAAATTCAAACGGCCATAACTTTTGACTCGAATGTATGATCGACGCCCATGATATATCGAGACGCTCAAAATTGAACAACGGAAGCTCTCGAGAAATTCAATGGCTATAACTTTTCACTCGGATGTCGATTCACGTGCATCATATATCGAGACCCTTGAAATTGACCACGGAAGCTCTCGGCAAATTCAAACGGCCATAACTTTTGACTCGAATGTATGATCGACGCCCATGATATATCGAGACGCTCAAAATTGAACAACGGAAGCTCTCGAGAAATTCAAATGGCTATAACTTTTCACTCGATGTCGATTCACGTGCATCATATATCGAGACCCTTGAAATTGACCACGGAAGCTCTCGGCAAATTCAAACGGCCATAACTTTTGACTCGAATGTATGATCGACGCCCATGATATATCGAGACGCTCAAAATTGAACAACGGAAGCTCTCGAGAAATTCAATGGCTATAACTTTTCACTCGATGTCTGATTCACGTGCATCATATATCGAGACCCTTGAAATTGACCACGGAAGCTCTCGGCAAATTCAAACGGCCATAACTTTTGACTCGAATGTATGATCGACGCCCATGATATATCGAGACGCTCAAAATTGAACAACGGAAGCTCTCGAGAAATTCAATGGCTATAACTTTTCACTCGATGTCGATTCACGTGCATCATATATCGAGACCCTTGAAATTGACCACGGAAGCTCTCGGCAAATTCAAACGGCCATAACTTTTGACTCGAATGTATGATCGACGCCCATGATATATCGAGACGCTCAAAATTGAACAACGGAAGCTCTCGAGAAATTCAATGGCTATAACTTTTCACTCGATGTCTGATTCACGTGCATCATATATCGAGACCCTTGAAATTGACCACGGAAGCTCTCGGCAAATTCAAACGGCCATAACTTTTGACTCGAATGTATGATCGACGCCCATGATATATCGAGACGCTCAAAATTGAACAACGGAAGCTCTCGAGAAATTCAATGGCTATAACTTTTCACTCGATGTCCGATTCACGTGCATCATATATCGAGACCCTTGAAATTGACCACGGAAGCTCTCGGCAAATTCAAACGGCCATAACTTTTGACTCGAATGTATGATCGACGCCCATGATATATCGAGACGCTCAAAATTGAACAACGGAAGCTCTCGAGAAATTCAATGGCTATAACTTTTCACTCGGATGTCTGATTCACGTGCATCATATATCGAGACCCTTGAAATTGACCACGGAAGCTCTCGGCAAATTCAAACGGCCATAACTTTTGACTCGAATGTATGATCGACGCCCATGATATATCGAGACGCTCAAAATTGAACAACGGAAGCTCTCGAGAAATTCTAATGGCTATAACTTTTCACTCGATGTCTGATTCACGTGCATCATATATCGAGACCCTTGAAATTGACCACGGAAGCTCTCGGCAAATTCAAACGGCCATAACTTTTGACTCGAATGTATGATCGACGCCCATGATATATCGAGACGCTCAAAATTGAACAACGGAAGCTCTCGAGAAATTCAAATGGCTATAACTTTTCACTCGATGTCTGATTCACGTGCATCATATATCGAGACCCTTGAAATTGACCACGGAAGCTCTCGGCAAATTCAAACGGCCATAACTTTTGACTCGAATGTATGATCGACGCCCATGATATATCGAGACGCTCAAAATTGAACAACGGAAGCTCTCGAGAAATTCAATGGCTATAACTTTTCACTCGGATGTCTGATTCACGTGCATCATATATCGAGACCCTTGAAATTGACCACGGAAGCTCTCGGCAAATTCAAACGGCCATAACTTTTGACTCGAATGTATGATCGACGCCCATGATATATCGAGACGCTCAAAATTGAACAACGGAAGCTCTCGAGAAATTCTAATGGCTATAACTTTTCACTCGATGTCCGATTCACGTGCATCATATATCGAGACCCTTGAAATTGACCACGGAAGCTCTCGGCAAATTCAAACGGCCATAACTTTTGACTCGAATGTATGATCGACGCCCATGATATATCGAGACGCTCAAAATTGAACAACGGAAGCTCTCGAGAAATTCAAATGGCTATAACTTTTCACTCGGATGTCTGATTCACGTGCATCATATATCGAGACCCTTGAAATTGACCACGGAAGCTCTCGGCAAATTCAAACGGCCATAACTTTTGACTCGAATGTATGATCGACGCCCATGATATATCGAGACGCTCAAAATTGAACAACGGAAGCTCTCGAGAAATTCTAATGGCTATAACTTTTCACTCGATGTCGATTCACGTGCATCATATATCGAGACCCTGAAATTGACCACGGAAGCTCTCGGCAAATTCAAACGGCCATAACTTTTGACTCGAATGTATGATCGACGCCCATGATATATCGAGACGCTCAAAATTGAACAACGGAAGCTCTCGAGAAATTCAATGGCTATAACTTTTCACTCGATGTCGATTCACGTGCATCATATATCGAGACCTTGAAATTGACCACGGAAGCTCTCGGCAAATTCAAACGGCCATAACTTTTGACTCGAATGTATGATCGACGCCCATGATATATCGAGACGCTCAAAATTGAACAACGGAAGCTCTCGAGAAATTCAATGGCTATAACTTTTCACTCGATGTCTGATTCACGTGCATCATATATCGAGACCCTTGAAATTGACCACGGAAGCTCTCGGCAAATTCAAACGGCCATAACTTTTGACTCGAATGTATGATCGACGCCCATGATATATCGAGACGCTCAAAATTGAACAACGGAAGCTCTCGAGAAATTCTAATGGCTATAACTTTTCACTCGATGTCGATTCACGTGCATCATATATCGAGACCCTTGAAATTGACCACGGAAGCTCTCGGCAAATTCAAACGGCCATAATTTTGACTCGAATGTATGATCGACGCCCATGATATATCGAGACGCTCAAAATTGAACAACGGAAGCTCTCGAGAAATTCAAATGGCTATAACTTTTCACTCGATGTCTGATTCACGTGCATCATATATCGAGACCCTTGAAATTGACCACGGAAGCTCTCGGCAAATTCAAACGGCCATAACTTTTGACTCGAATGTATGATCGACGCCCATGATATATCGAGACGCTCAAAATTGAACAACGGAAGCTCTCGAGAAATTCAAATGGCTATAACTTTTCACTCGATGTCTGATTCACGTGCATCATATATCGAGACCTTGAAATTGACCACGGAAGCTCTCGGCAAATTCAAACGGCCATAATTTTGACTCGAATGTATGATCGACGCCCATGATATATCGAGACGCTCAAAATTGAACAACGGAAGCTCTCGAGAAATTCAATGGCTATAACTTTTCACTCGATGTCTGATTCACGTGCATCATATATCGAGACCTTGAAATTGACCACGGAAGCTCTCGGCAAATTCAAACGGCCATAACTTTTGACTCGAATGTATGATCGACGCCCATGATATATCGAGACGCTCAAAATTGAACAACGGAAGCTCTCGAGAAATTCAATGGCTATAACTTTTCACTCGATGTCTGATTCACGTGCATCATATATCGAGACCCTTGAAATTGACCACGGAAGCTCTCGGCAAATTCAAACGGCCATAACTTTTGACTCGAATGTATGATCGACGCCCATGATATATCGAGACGCTCAAATTGAACAACGGAAGCTCTCGAGAAATTCAATGGCTATAACTTTTCACTCGATGTCGATTCACGTGCATCATATATCGAGACCTGAAATTGACCACGGAAGCTCTCGCAAATTCAAACGGCCATAATTTTGACTCGAATGTATGATCGACGCCATGATATATCGAGACGCTCAAAATTGAACAACGGAAGCTCTCGAGAAATTCAAATGGCTATAACTTTTCACTCGATGTCTGATTCACGTGCATCATATATCGAGACCCTTGAAATTGACCACGGAAGCTCTCGGCAAATTCAAACGGCCATAACTTTTGACTCGAATGTATGATCGAGCCCATGATATATCGAGACGCTCAAAATTGAACAACGGAAGCTCTCGAGAAATTCAATGGCTATAACTTTTCACTCGGATGTCGATTCACGTGCATCATATATCGAGACCCTTGAAATTGACCACGGAAGCTCTCGGCAAATTCAAACGGCCATAACTTTTGACTCGAATGTATGATCGACGCCCATGATATATCGAGACGCTCAAAATTGAACAACGGAAGCTCTCGAGAAATTCTAATGGCTATAACTTTTCACTCGAATGTCTGATTCACGTGCATCATATATCGAGACCCTTGAAATTGACCACGGAAGCTCTCGGCAAATTCAAACGGCCATAACTTTTGACTCGAATGTATGATCGACGCCCATGATATATCGAGACGCTCAAAATTGAACAACGGAAGCTCTCGAGAAATTCTAATGGCTATAACTTTTCACTCGAATGTCTGATTCACGTGCATCATATATCGAGACCCTTGAAATTGACCACGGAAGCTCTCGCAAATTCAAACGGCCATAACTTTTGACTCGAATGTATGATCGACGCCCATGATATATCGAGACGCTCAAAATTGAACAACGGAAGCTCTCGAGAAATTCTAATGGCTATAACTTTTCACTCGATGTCTGATTCACGTGCATCATATATCGAGACCCTTGAAATTGACCACGGAAGCTCTCGGCAAATTCAAACGGCCATAACTTTTGACTCGAATGTATGATCGACGCCCATGATATATCGAGACGCTCAAAATTGAACAACGGAAGCCCTCGAGAAATTCAAATGGCTATAACTTTTAACTCGGATGTCGATTCACGTGCATCATATATCGAGACCCTTGAAATTGACCACGGAAGCTCTCGGCAATTCAAACGGCCATAACTTTTGACTCGAATGTATGATCGACGCCCATGATATATCGAGACGCTCAAAATTGAACAACGGAAGCTCTCGAGAAATTCTAATGGCTATAACTTTTCACTCGAATGTCTGATTCACGTGCATCATATATCGAGACCCTTGAAATTGACCACGGAAGCTCTCGGCAAATTCAAACGGCCATAACTTTTGACTCGAATGTATGATCGACGCCCATGATATATCGAGACGCTCAAAATTGAACAACGGAAGCTCTCGAGAAATTCAATGGCTATAACTTTTCACTCGGATGTCTGATTCACGTGCATCATATATCGAGACCCTTGAAATTGACCACGGAAGCTCTCGGCAAATTCAAACGGCCATAATTTTGACTCGAATGTATGATCGACGCCCATGATATATCGAGACGCTCAAAATTGAACAACGGAAGCTCTCGAGAATTCTAATGGCTATAACTTTTCACTCGGATGTCTGATTCACGTGCATCATATATCGAGACCCTTGAAATTGACCACGGAAGCTCTCGGCAAATTCAAACGGCCATAATTTTGACTCGAATGTATGATCGACGCCCATGATATATCGAGACGCTCAAAATTGAACAACGGAAGCTCTCGAGAAATTCTAATGGCTATAACTTTTCACTCGAATGTCGATTCACGTGCATCATATATCGAGACCCTGAAATTGACCACGGAAGCTCTCGGCAAATTCAAACGGCCATAACTTTTGACTCGAATGTATGATCGATGCCATGATATATCGAGACGCTCAAAATTGAACAACGGAAGCTCTCGAGAAATTCAAATGGCTATACTTTTCACTCGGATGTCTGATTCACGTGCATTATATATCGAGACCATTGAAATTGACCACGGAAGCTCTCGGCAAATTCAAACGGCCATAACTTTTGACTCGAATGTATGATCGACGCCCATGATATATCGAGACGCTCAAAATTGAACAACGGAAGCTCTCGAGAAATTCAATGGCTATAACTTTTCACTCGATGTCTGATTCACGTGCATCATATATCGAGACCTTGAAATTGACCACGGAAGCTCTCGGCAAATTCAAACGGCCATAACTTTTGACTCGAATGTATGATCGACGCCCATGATATATCGAGACGCTCAAAATTGAACAACGGAAGCTCTCGAGAAATTCTAATGGCTATAACTTTTCACTCGGATGTCTGATTCACGTGCATCATATATCGAGACCATTGAAATTGACCACGGAAGCTCTTGGCAAATTCAAACGGCCATAACTTTTGACTCTAATGTATGATTGACGCCAATGATATATCGAGACGCTGCAAATTGAACAACGAAAGCTCTCGAGAAATTCTAATGGCTATAACTTTTCACTCGAATGTCGATTCACGTGCATCATATATCGAGACCCTTGAAATTGACCACGGAAGCTCTCGGCAAATTCAAACGGCCATAACTTTTGACTCGAATGTATGATCGACGCCCATGATATATCGAGACGCTCAAATTGAACAACGGAAGCTCTCGAGAAATTCAAATGGCTATAACTTTTCACTCGGATGTCTGATTCACGTGCATCATATATCGAGACCCTTGAAATTGACCACGGAAGCTCTCGGCAAATTCAAACGGCCATAACTTTTGACTCGAATGTATGATCGACGCCCATGATATATCGAGACGCTCAAAATTGAACAACGGAAGCTCTCGAGAAATTCAAATGGCTATAACTTTTCTCTCGGATGTCTGATTCACGTGCATCATATATCGAGACCCTTGAAATTGACCACGGAAGCTCTCGGCAAATTCAAACGGCCATAACTTTGACTCGAATGTATGATCGACGCCCATGATATATCGAGACGCTCAAAATTGAACAACGGAAGCTCTCGAGAAATTCAATGGCTATAACTTTTCACTCGGATGTCTGATTCACGTGCATCATATATCGAGACCTTGAAATTGACCACGGAAGCTCTCGGCAAATTCAAACGGCCATAACTTTTGACTCGAATGTATGATCGAGCCCATGATATATCGAGACGCTCAAAATTGAACAACGGAAGCTCTCGAGAAATTCAATGGCTATAACTTTTCACTCGATGTCTGATTCACGTGCATCATATATCGAGACCTTGAAATTGACCACGGAAGCTCTCGGCAAATTCAAACGGCCATAACTTTTGACTCGAATGTATGATCGACGCCCATGATATATCGAGACGCTCAAAATTGAACAACGGAAGCTCTCGAGAAATTCTAATGGCTATAACTTTTCACTCGATGTCCGATTCACGTGCATCATATATCGAGACCCTTGAAATTGACCACGGAAGCTCTCGGCAAATTCAAACGGCCATAACTTTTGACTCGAATGTATGATCGACGCCCATGATATATCGAGACGCTCAAAATTGAACAACGGAAGCTCTCGAGAAATTCAATGGCTTAACTTTTCACTCAGATGTCCGATTCACGTGCATCATATATCGAGACCCTTGAAATTGACCACGGAAGCTCTCGGCAAATTCAAACGGCCATAACTTTTGACTCGAATGTATGATCGACGCCCATGATATATCGAGACGCTCAAAATTGAACAACGGAAGCTCTCGAGAAATTCAAATGGCTATAACTTTTCACTCGATGTCGATTCACGTGCATCATATATCGAGACCCTTGAAATTGACCACGGAAGCTCTCGGCAAATTCAAACGGCCATAACTTTTGACTCGAATGTATGATCGACGCCCATGATATATCGAGACGCTCAAAATTGAACAACGGAAGCTCTCGAGAAATTCAAATGGCTATAACTTTTCACTCGAATGTCGATTCACGTGCATCATATATCGAGACCTTAAATTGACCACGGAAGCTCTCGGCAAATTCAAACGGCCATAACTTTTGACTCGAATGTATGATCGACGCCCATGATATATCGAGACGCTCAAAATTGAACAACGGAAGCTCTCGAGAAATTCAAATGGCTATAACTTTTCACTCGATGTCTGATTCACGTGCATCATATATCGAGACCCTTGAAATTGACCACGGAAGCTCTCGGCAAATTCAAACGGCCATAACTTTTGACTCGAATGTATGATCGACGCCCATGATATATCGAGACGCTCAAAATTGAACAACGGAAGCTCTCGAGAAATTCAAATGGCTATAACTTTTCACTCGAATGTCGATTCACGTGCATCATATATCGAGACCCTTGAAATTGACCACGGAAGCTCTCGGCAAATTCAAACGGCCATAACTTTTGACTCGAATGTATGATCGACGCCCATGATATATCGAGACGCTCAAAATTGAACAACGGAAGCTCTCGAGAAATTCAATGGCTATAACTTTTCACTCGATGTCGATTCACGTGCATCATATATCGAGACCCTCGAAATTGACCACGGAAGCTCTCGCAAATTCAAACGGCCATAACTTTTGACTCGAATGTATGATCGACGCCCATGATATATCGAGACGCTCAAAATTGAACAACGGAAGCTCTCGAGAAATTCAATTGGCTAAAACTTTTCACTCGGATGTCTGATTCACGTGCATCATATATCGAGACCCTTGAAATTGACCACGGAAGCTCTCGGCAAATTCAAACGGCCATAACTTTTGACTCGAATGTATGATCGACGCCCATGATATATCGAGACGCTCAAAATTGAACAACGGAAGCTCTCGAGAAATTCTAATGGCTATAACTTTTCACTCGGATGTCTGATTCACGTGCATCATATATCGAGACCCTTGAAATTGACCACGGAAGCTCTCGGCAAATTCAAACGGCCATAACTTTTGACTCGAATGTATGATCGACGCCCATGATATATCGAGACGCTCAAAATTGAACAACGGAAGCTCTCGAGAAATTCAAATGGCTATAACTTTTCACTCGGATGTCGATTCACGTGCATCATATATCGAGACCTTGAAATTGACCACGGAAGCTTCGGCAAATTCAAACGGCCATAACTTTGACTCGAATGTATGATCGACGCCCATGATATATCGAGACGCTCAAAATTGAACAACGGAAGCTCTCGAGAATTCAAATGGCTATAACTTTTCACTCGATGTCGATTCACGTGCATCATATATCGAGACCCTTGAAATTGACCACGGAAGCTCTCGGCAAATTCAAACGGCCATAACTTTTGACTCGAATGTATGATCGACGCCCATGATATATCGAGACGCTCAAAATTGAACAACGGAAGCTCTCGAGAAATTCTAATGGCTATAACTTTCACTCGGATGTCGATTCACGTGCATCATATATCGAGACCTCGAAATTGACCACGGAAGCTCTCGGCAAATTCAAACGGCCATAACTTTTGACTCGAATGTATGATCGACGCCCATGATATATCGAGACGCTCAAAATTGAACAACGGAAGCTCTCGAGAAATTCAAATGGCTATAACTTTTCACTCGGATGTCTGATTCACGTGCATCATATATCGAGACCTTGAAATTGACACGGAAGCTCTCGGCAAATTCAAACGGCCATAACTTTGACTCGAATGTATGATCGACGCCCATGATATATCGAGACGCTCAAAATTGAACAACGGAAGCTCTCGAGAAATTCAAATGGCTATAACTTTTCACTCGATGTCGATTCACGTGCATCATATATCGAGACCCTCGAAATTGACCACGGAAGCTCTCGGCAAATTCAAACGGCCATAACTTTTGACTCGAATGTATGATCGACGCCCATGATATATCGAGACGCTCAAAATTGAACAACGGAAGCTCTCGAGAAATTCAAATGGCTATAACTTTTCACTCGATGTCGATTCACGTGCATCATATATCGAGACCCTTGAAATTGACCACGGAAGCTCTCGGCAAATTCAAACGGCCATAACTTTTGACTCGAATGTATGATCGACGCCCATGATATATCGAGACGCTCAAAATTGAACAACGGAAGCTCTCGAGAAATTCAATGGCTATAACTTTTCACTCGATGTCTGATTCACGTGCATCATATATCGAGACCCTCGAAATTGACCACGGAAGCTCTCGGCAAATTCAAACGGCCATAACTTTTGACTCGAATGTATGATCGACGCCCATGATATATCGAGACGCTCAAAATTGAACAACGGAAGCTCTCGAGAATTCAAATGGCTATAACTTTTCACTCGGATGTCGATTCACGTGCATCATATATCGAGACCCTTGAAATTGACCACGGAAGCTCTCGGCAAATTCAAACGCCATAACTTTTGACTCGAATGTATGATCGACGCCCATGATATATCGAGACGCTCAAAATTGAACAACGGAAGCTCTCGAGAAATTCAATGGCTATAACTTTTCACTCGATGTCTGATTCACGTGCATCATATATCGAGACCCTTGAAATTGACCACGGAAGCTCTCGGCAAATTCAAACGGCCATAACTTTGACTCGAATGTATGATCGACGCCCATGATATATCGAGACGCTCAAAATTGAACAACGGAAGCTCTCGAGAAATTCAATGGCTATAACTTTTCACTCGATGTCTGATTCACGTGCATCATATATCGAGACCCTTGAAATTGACACGGAAGCTCTCGGCAAATTCAAACGGCCATAACTTTTGACTCGAATGTATGATCGACGCCCATGATATATCGAGACGCTCAAAATTGAACAACGGAAGCTCTCGAGAAATTCTAATGGCTATAACTTTTCACTCGATGTCTGATTCACGTGCATCATATATCGAGACCCTTGAAATTGACCACGGAAGCTCTCGGCAAATTCAAACGGCCATAACTTTTGACTCGAATGTATGATCGATGCCCATGATATATCGAGACGCTCAAAATTGAACAACGGAAGCTCTCGAGAAATTCAAATGGCTATAACTTTTCACTCGGATGTCGATTCACGTGCATCATATATCGAGACCTTGAAATTGACCACGAAGCTCTCGGCAAATTCAAACGGCCATAACTTTTGACTCGAATGTATGATCGACGCCCATGATATATCGAGACGCTCAAAATTGAACAACGGAAGCTCTCGAGAAATTCAATGGCTATAACTTTTCACTCGGATGTCGATTCACGTGCATCATATATCGAGACCCTGAAATTGACCACGGAAGCTCTCGGCAAATTCAAACGGCCATAACTTTTGACTCGAATGTATGATCGACGCCCATGATATATCGAGACGCTCAAAATTGAACAACGGAAGCTCTCGAGAAATTCAATGGCTATAACTTTTCACTCGGATGTCCGATTCACGTGCATCATATATCGAGACCCTTGAAATTGACCACGGAAGCTCTCGGCAAATTCAAACGGCCATAACTTTTGACTCGAATGTATGATCGACGCCCATGATATATCGAGACGCTCAAAATTGAACAACGAAGCTCTCGAGAAATTCTAATGGCTATAACTTTTCACTCGATGTCTGATTCACGTGCATCATATATCGAGACCCTTGAAATTGACACGGAAGCTCTCGGCAAATTCAAACGGCCATAACTTTTGACTCGAATGTATGATCGACGCCCATGATATATCGAGACGCTCAAAATTGAACAACGGAAGCTCTCGAGAAATTCAATGGCTATAACTTTTCACTCGATGTCGATTCACGTGCATCATATATCGAGACCTTGAAATTGACCACGGAAGCTCTCGCAAATTCAAACGGCCATAACTTTTGACTCGAATGTATGATCGACGCCCATGATATATCGAGACGCTCAAAATTGAACAACGGAAGCTCTCGAGAAATTCAATGGCTATAACTTTTCACTCGATGTCGATTCACGTGCATCATATATCGAGACCCTGAAATTGACACGGAAGCTCTCGGCAAATTCAAACGGCCATAACTTTTGACTCGAATGTATGATCGACGCCCATGATATATCGAGACGCTCAAAATTGAACAACGGAAGCTCTCGAGAAATTCAATGGCTATAACTTTTCACTCGATGTCCGATTCACGTGCATCATATATCGAGACCCTCGAAATTGACCACGGAAGCTCTCGGCAAATTCAACGGCCATAACTTTTGACTCGAATGTATGATCGACGCCCATGATATATCGAGACGCTCAAAATGAACAACGGAAGCTCTCGAGAAATTCAATGGCTATAACTTTTCACTCGGATGTCTGATTCACGTGCATCATATATCGAGACCCTTGAAATTGACCACGGAAGCTCTCGGCAAATTCAAACGGCCATAACTTTTGACTCGAATGTATGATCGACGCCCATGATATATCGAGACGCTCAAAATTGAACAACGGAAGCTCTCGAGAAATTCAATGGCTATAACTTTTCACTCGGATGTCGATTCACGTGCATCATATATCGAGACCTTGAAATTGACCACGGAAGCTCTCGGCAAATTCAAACGGCCATAACTTTTGACTCGAATGTATGATCGACGCCCATGATATATCGAGACGCTCAAAATTGAACAACGGAAGCTCTCGAGAAATTCAATGGCTATAACTTTTCACTCGGATGTCTGATTCACGTGCATCATATATCGAGACCCTGAAATTGACCACGGAAGCTCTCGGCAAATTCAAACGGCCATAACTTTTGACTCGAATGTATGATCGACGCCCATGATATATCGAGACGCTCAAAATTGAACAACGGAAGCTCTCGAGAAATTCAATGGCTATAACTTTCACTCGATGTCTGATTCACGTGCATCATATATCGAGACCCTTGAAATTGACCACGGAAGCTCTCGGCAAATTCAAACGGCCATAACTTTTGACTCGAATGTATGATCGACGCCCATGATATATCGAGACGCTCAAAATTGAACAACGGAAGCTCTCGAGAAATTCTAATGGCTATAACTTTTCACTCGGATGTCCGATTCACGTGCATCATATATCGAGACCCTTGAAATTGACCACGGAAGCTCTCGGCAAATTCAAACGCCATAACTTTTGACTCGAATGTATGATCGACGCCCATGATATATCGAGACGCTCAAAATTGAACAACGGAAGCTCTCGAGAAATTCAATGGCTATAACTTTTCACTCGGATGTCCGATTCACGTGCATCATATATCGAGACCCTTGAAATTGACCACGGAAGCTCTCGGCAAATTCAAACGGCCATAACTTTTGACTCGAATGTATGATCGACGCCCATGATATATCGAGACGCTCAAAATTGAACAACGAAGCTCTCGAGAAATTCAATGGCTATAACTTTTCACTCGGATGTCGATTCACGTGCATCATATATCGAGACCCTGAAATTGACCACGGAAGCTCTCGGCAAATTCAAACGGCCATAACTTTTGACTCGAATGTATGATCGACGCCCATGATATATCGAGACGCTCAAAATTGAACAACGGAAGCTCTCGAGAAATTCAATGGCTATAACTTTTCACTCGATGTCGATTCACGTGCATCATATATCGAGACCTTGAAATTGACCACGGAAGCTCTCGGCAAATTCAACGGCCATAACTTTTGACTCGAATGTATGATCGACGCCCATGATATATCGAGACGCTCAAAATTGAACAACGGAAGCTCTCGAGAAATTCAATGGCTATAACTTTTCACTCGATGTCTGATTCACGTGCATCATATATCGAGACCCTTGAAATTGACCACGGAAGCTCTCGGCAAATTCAAACGGCCATAACTTTTGACTCGAATGTATGATCGACGCCCATGATATATCGAGACGCTCAAAATTGAACAACGGAAGCTCTCGAGAAATTCAATGGCTATAACTTTTCTCTCAGATGTCTGATTCACGTGCATCATATATCGAGACCCTCGAAATTGACCACGGAAGCTCTCGACAAATTCAAACGGCCATAACTTTTGACTCGAATGTATGATCGACGCCCATGATATATCGAGACGCTCAAAATTGAACAACGGAAGCTCTCGAGAATTCTAATGGCTATAACTTTTCACTCGGATGTCTGATTCACGTGCATCATATATCGAGACCCTTGAAATTGACCACGGAAGCTCTCGCAAATTCAAACGGCCATAACTTTTGACTCGAATGTATGATCGACGCCCATGATATATCGAGACGCTCAAAATTGAACAACGGAAGCTCTCGAGAAATTCAATGGCTATAACTATGTTTCACGGATCATATCGGCTATACCGGAGCTCTGAATTCAACGCCTATGATCATATATCGATATATCGAGACCTCAAATTGAACAAGAGCTCTCGAAATTCAATGCTATAATTTCACTCGATGTCGATTCACGTGCATCATTATCGAGACCTAAATTGACCACGGAAGCTCCGCAAATTCAACGGCCATAACTTTTGACTCGAATGTATGATCGACGCCCATGATATATCGAGACGCTCAAATTGAACAACGGAAGCTCTCGAGAAATTCAAATGGCTATAACTTTTCACTCGGATGTCTGATTCACGTGCATCATATATCGAGACCCTCAAATTGACCACGGAAGCTCTCGGCAAATTCAAACGGCCATAACTTTTGACTCGAATGTATGATCGACGCCCATGATATATCGAGACCTCAAAATTGAACAACGGAAGCTCTCGAGAAATTCAAATGGCTATAACTTTCACTCGGATGTCTGATTCACGTGCATCATATATCGAGACCCTCGAAATTGACCACGGAAGCTCTCGGCAAATTCAAACGGCCATAACTTTTGACTCGAATGTATGATCGACGCCCATGATATATCGAGACGCTCAAAATTGAACAACGGAAGCTCTCGAGAAATTCAAATGGCTATAACTTTTCACTCGGATGTCGATTCACGTGCATCATATATCGAGACCCTCGAAATTGACCACGGAAGCTCTCGGCAAATTCAAACGGCCATAACTTTTGACTCGAATGTATGATCGACGCCCATGATATATCGAGACGCTCAAAATTGAACAACGGAAGCTCTCGAGAAATTCAAATGCTATAACTTTTCACTCGGATGTCTGATTCACGTGCATCATATATCGACCTGAAATTACCGGAACTCGCAATCAACGCCATAACTTTGCTCGAATGTATGATCGAGCCTGATATATCGGACGCTCAAATTGAACAAGAGCTCTCGAGAAATTAATGCTAAACTTTTCTCGATGTCGATCACTGATCATATATCGAGACCCAATGACACGAAGCTCCAAATTCAACGGCCATAACTTTGACTCGAATGTATGATCGACGCCCATGATATATCGAGACGCTCAAAATTGAACAACGGAAGCTCTCGAGAAATTCAATTGGCTATAACTTTTCTCTCGGATGTCTGATTCACGTGCATCATATATCGAGACCCTCGAAATTGACCACGGAAGCTCTCGGCAAATTCAAACGCCATAACTTTTGACTCGAATGTATGATCGACGCCCATGATATATCGAGACGCTCAAAATTGAACAACGGAAGCTCTCGAGAAATTCAATGGCTATAACTTTTCACTCGGATGTCCGATTCACGTGCATCATTATCGAGACCCTTGAAATTACCACGGAAGCTCTCGGCAAATTCAAACGGCCATAACTTTGACTCGAATGTATGATCGACGCCCATGATATATCGAGACGCTCAAATTGAACAACGGAAGCTCTCGAGAAATTCAAATGGCTATAACTTTCACTCAGATGTCCGATTCACGTGCATCATATATCGAGACCCTTGAAATTGACCACGGAAGCTCTCGGACAAATTCAAACGCCATAACTTTTGACTCGAATGTATGATCGAGCCCATGATATATCGAGACGCTCAAAATTGAACAACGGAAGCTCTCGAGAAATTCAAATGGCTATAACTTTTCACTCGGATGTCTGATTCACGTGCATCATATATCGAGACCCTGAAATTGACCACGGAAGCTCTCGACAAATTCAAACGGCCATAACTTTTGACTCGAATGTATGATCGAGCCCATGATATATCGAGACGCTCAAAATTGAACAACGGAAGCTCTCGAGAAATTCAATTGGCTATAACTTTTCTCTCAGATGTCTGATTCACGTGCATCATATATCGAGACCCTCGAAATTGACCACGGAAGCTCTCGACAAATTCGAACGGCCATAACTTTTGACTCGAATGTATGATCGACGCCCATGATATATCGAGACGCTCAAAATTGAACAACAGAAGCTCTCGAGAAATTCTAATGGCTATAACTTTTCACTCGATGTCGATTCACGTGCATCATATATCGAGACCCTTGAAATTGACCACGGAAGCTCTCGGCAAATTCAAACGGCCATAACTTTTGACTCGAATGTATGATCGACGCCCATGATATATCGAGACGCTCAAAATTGAACAACGAAGCTCTCGAGAAATTCAAATGGCTATAACTTTTCACTCGGATGTCTGATTCACGTGCATCATATATCGAGACCCTTGAAATTGACCCGGAAGCTCTCGGCAAATTCAAACGGCCTAACTTTTGACTCGAATGTATGATCGAGCCCATGATATATCGAGACGCTCAAATTGAACAACGGAAGCTCTCGAGAAATTCAATGGCTATAACTTTCTCTCAGATGTCTGATTCACGTGCATCATATATCGAGACCCTTGAAATTGACCACGGAAGCTCTCGGCAAATTCAAACGGCCATAACTTTTGACTCGAATGTATGATCGACGCCCATGATATATCGAGACGCTCAAAATTGAACAACGGAAGCTCTCGAGAAATTCAAATGGCTATAACTTTTCACTCAGATGTCCGATTCACGTGCATCATTATCGAGACCCTGAAATTGACCACGGAAGCTCTCGCAAATTCAACGGCCATAACTTTTGACTCGAATGTATGATCGACGCCCATGATATATCGAGACGCTCAAAATTGAACAACGGAAGCTCTCGAGAAATTCAATGGCTATAACTTTTCCTCGGATGTCTGATTCACGTGCATCATATATCGAGACCCTTGAAATTGACCACGGAAGCTCTCGGCAAATTCAAACGGCCATAACTTTTGACTCGAATGTATGATCGACGCCCATGATATATCGAGACGCTCAAAATTGAACAACGGAAGCTCTCGAGAAATTCTAATGGCTATAACTTTTCACTCGATGTCCGATTCACGTGCATCATAATCGAGACCCTGAAATTGACCACGGAAGCTCTGGCAAATTCAAACGGCCATAACTTTTGACTCGAATGTATGATCGACGCCCATGATATATCGAGACGCTAAAAATTGAACAACGGAAGCTCTCGAGAAATTCAATGGCTATAACTTTTCACTCGAATGTCTGATTCACGTGCATCATATATCGAGACCCTTGAAATTGACCACGGAAGCTCTCGGCAAATTCAAACGGCCTAACTTTTGACTCGAATGTATGATCGACGCCCATGATATATCGAGACGCTCAAAATTGAACAACGGAAGCTCTCGAGAAATTCTAATGGCTATAACTTTTCACTCGGATGTCGATTCACGTGCATCATAATCGAGACCCTCGAAATTGACCACGGAAGCTCTGGACAAATTCAAACGGCAATAACTTTTGACTCGAAAGTATGATCGACACGCATGATATATCGAGACGCTCAAAATTGAACAACGGAAGGTCTCGAGAAATTCTAATGGCTATAACTTTTCACTCGAATGTCTGATTCACGTGCATCATATATCGAGACCCTTGAAATTGACCACGGAAGCTCTCGGCAAATTCAAACGGCCATAACTTTTGACTCGAATGTATGATCGACGCCCATGATATATCGAGACGCTCAAAATTGAACAACGGAAGCTCTCGAGAAATTCAAATGGCTATAACTTTTCACTCGGATGTCTGATTCACGTGCATCATATATCGAGACCCTTGAAATTGACCACGGAAGCTCTCGACAAATTCAAACGGCCATAACTTTTGACTCGAATGTATGATCGACGCCCATGATATATCGAGACGCTCAAAATTGAACAACGGAAGCTCTCGAGAAATTCAAATGGCTATAACTTTTCACTCGGATGTCTGATTCACGTGCATCATATATCGAGACCCTTGAAATTGACCACGGAAGTTCTCGACAAATTCGAACGGCCATAACTTTTGACTCGAATGTATGATCGAGGCCCATGATATATCGAGACGCTCAAAATTGAACAACGGAAGCTCTCGAGAAATTCAAATGGCTATAACTTTTCACTCGGATGTCTGATTCACGTGCATCATATATCGAGACCCTTGAAATTGACCACGGAAGTTCTCGACAAATTCAAACGGCCATAACTTTTGACTCGAAAGTATGATCGACACGCATGATATATCGAGACGCTCAAAATTGAACAACGGAAGCTCTCGAGAAATTCAATGGCTATAACTTTTCACTCGAATGTCTGATTCACGTGCATCATATATCGAGACCCTTGAAATTGACCACGGAAGTTCTCGACAAATTCGAACGGCCATAACTTTTGACTCGAATGTATGATCGAGGCCCATGATATATCGAGACGCTCAAAATTGAACAACGGAAGCTCTCGAGAAATTCAAATGGCTATAACTTTTCACTCGGATGTCTGATTCACGTGCATCATATATCGAGACCCTTGAAATTGACCACGGAAGTTCTCGACAAATTCAAACGGCCATAACTTTTGACTCGAATGTATGATCGACACCCATGATATATCGAGACGCTCAAAATTGAACAACGGAAGCTCTCGAGAAATTCAAATGGCTATTACTTTTCACTCGGATGTCTGATTCACGTGCATCACATATCGAGACCCTTGAAATTGACCACGGAAGTTCTCGACAAATTCCAACGGCCATAACTTTTGACTCGAATGTATGATCGAGGCCCATGATATATCGAGACGCTCAAAATTGAACAATGGAAGCTCTCGAGAAATTCAAATGGCTATAACTTTTCACTCGGATGTCTGATTCACGTGCATCATATATCGAGACCCTTCAAATTGACCACGGAAGTTCTCGACAAATTCAAACGGCCATAACTTTTGACTCGAATGTATGATCGACGCCCATGATATATCGAGACGCTCTAAATTGAACAATGGAAGCTCTCGAGAAATTCAAATGGCTATAACTTTTCACTCAAATGTCCGATTCGCGTGCATCATTAATCGAGACCCTCGAAATTGACCATGGAAGCTCTGGACAAATTCGAACGGCCATAACTTTTGTCTCGAATGTATGATCGAGGCCCATGATATATCGAGACGCTCAAAATTGAACAATGGAAGCTCTCGAGAAATTCAAATGGCTATAACTTTTCACTCGGATGTCTGATTCACGTGCATCATATATCGAGACCCTTCAAATTGACCACGGAAGTTCTCGACAAATTCAAACGGCCATAACTTTTGACTCGAATGTATGATCGAGGCCCATGATATATCGAGACGCTTAAAATTGAACAACGGAAACTCTCGAGAAATTCAATTGGCTTTAACGTTTCTCTCGGATGTCTGATTCACGTGCATCATATATCGAGACCCTCGAAATTGACCACGGAAGCTCTGCCAAATTCGAACGGCCATAACTTTTGTCTCGAATGTATGATCGACGCCCATGATATATCGAGACGCTAAAAATTGAACAATGGAAGCTCTCGAGAAATTCAAATGGCTATAACTTTTCATTCGGATGTCCGATTCACGTGCATCATATATCGAGACCCTTGAAATTAACCACGGAAGCTCTCGGCAAATTCAAACGGCCATAACTTTTGACTCGAATGTATGATCGACACCCATGATATATCGAGACGCTCTAAATTGAACAATGGAAGCTCTCGAGAAATTCAAATGGCTATAACTTTTCACTCAAATGTCCGATTCGCGTGCATCATTAATCGAGACCCTCGAAATTGACCACGGAAGCTCTGGACAAATTCGAACGGCCATAACTTTTGTCTCGAATGTATGATCGACGCCCATGATATATCGAGACGCTAAAAATTGAACAACGAAAGCTCTCGAGAAATTCAAATGGCTATAACTTTTCACTCGGATGTCTGATTCACGTGCATCATATATCGAGACCCTTGAAATTGACCACGGAAGTTCTCGACAAATTCAAACGGCCGTAACTTTTGACTCGAATGTATGATCGAGGCCCATGATATATCGAGACGCTTAAAATTGAACAACGGAAACTCTCGAGAAATTCAATTGGCTATAACGTTTCTCTCGGATGTCTGATTCACGTGCATCATATATCGAGACCCTTGAAATTAACCACGGAAGCTCTGGACAAATTCGAACGGCCATAACTTTTGACTCGATGTATGATCGACGCCCATGATATATCGAGACGCTCAAAATTGAACAACGGAAGCTCTCGAGAAATTCAAATGGCTATAACTTTTCACTCGGATGTCTGATTCACGTGCATCATATCTCGAGACCCTTGAAATTGACCACGGGAAGCTCTCGGACCAAATTCAAACGGCCATAACTTTTGACTCGAAAGTATGATCGACACGCGTGATATATCGAGACGCTCAAAATTGAACAACGGAAGCTCTCGAGAAATTCAAATGGCTATAACTTTTCACTCGGATGTCTGATTCACGTGCATCATATATCGAGACCCTTGAAATTGACCACGGAAGTTCTCGACAAATTCGAACGTCCATAACTTTTGACTCGAATGTATGATCGAGGCCCATAATATATCGAGACGCTTAAAATTGAACAACGGAAACTCTTGAGAAATTCAATTGGCTATAACTTTTCTCTCGGATGTCTGATTTACGTGCATCATATATCGAGACCCTTGAAATTGACCACGGAAGCTCTCGGCAAATTTAAACGGCCATAACTTTTGACTCGAATGTATGATCGAGGCCCATGATATATCAAGACGCTTAAAATTGAACAACGGAAACTCTCGAGAAATTCAATTGGTTTTAACGTTTCTCTCGGATGTCTGATTCACGTGCATCATATATCGTGACCCTTCAAATTGACCACGGAAGCTCTCGGCAAATTCAAACGGCCATAACTTTTGACTCGAATGTATGATCGACGCCCATGATTTATCGAGACGCTCAAAATTGAACAACGGAAGCTCTCGAGAAATTCTAATGCCTATAACTTTTCACTTGGATGTCTGATTCACGTGCATCATATATCGAGACCCTTGAAATTGACCACGGAAGCTCTCGGCAAATTCAAACGGCCATAACTTTTGACTCGAATGTATGATCGACGCCCATAATATATCGAGACGCTTAAAATTGAACAACGGACGCTCTCGAGAAATTCAATTGGCTTTAACGTTTCTCGCGGATGTCTGATTCACGTGCATCATATATCGAGACCCTTGAAATTGACCACGGAAGCTCTCGGCAAATTCAAACGGCCATAACTTTTGACTCGAAAGTATGATCGACACGCATGATATATCGAGACGCTCAAAATTGAACAACGGAAGCTCTCGAGAAATTCAAATGGCTATAACTTTTCACTCGGATGTCTGATTCACGTGCATCATATATCGAGACCCTTGAAATTGACCACGGAAGTTCTCGACAAATTCGAACGGCCATAACTTTTGACTCGAATGTATGATCGAGGCCCATGATATATCGAGACGCTCAAAATTTAACAATGGAAGCTCTCGAGAAATTCAAATGGCTATAACTTTTCACTCGGATGTCTGATTCACATGCATCATATATCGAGACCCTTGAAATTGACCACGGAAGTTCTCGACAAATTCAAACGGCCATAACTTTTGACTCGAATGTATGATCGAGGCCCATGATATATCAAGACGCTTAAAATTGAACAACGGAAACTCTCGAGAAATTCAATTGGCTTTAACGTTTCTCTCAGATGTCTGATTCACGTGCATCATATATCGAGACCCTTGAAATTGACCACGGAAGCTCTCGGCAAATTTAAACGGCCATAACTTTTGACTCGAATGTATGATCGACGCCCATGATATATCGAGACGCTCAAAATTGAACAATGGAAGCTCTCGAGAAATTCAAATCGCTATAACTTTTCACTCGGATGTCTGATTCACGTGCATCATATATCGAGACCCTTGAAATTGACCACGGAAGCTCTCGGCAAATTCAAACGGCCATAACTTTTGACTCGAATGTATGATTGACGCCCATAATATATCGAGACGCTCAAAATTGAACAATGGAAGCTCTCGAGAAATTCAAATGGCTATAAATTTTCATTCAGAGGACCGATTCACGTGCATCATATATCGAGACCCTCGAAATTGAACACGGAAGCTCTCGACAAATTCAAACGGCCATAACTTTTGACTCGAATGTATGATCGACGCCCATGATATATCGAGATGCTAAAAATTGAACAACGAAAGCTCTCGAGAAATTCAAATGGCTAAAACTTTTCACTCGGATGTCCGATTCACGTGCATCATAGATCGGGACAGTTAAAATTCAACACGGAAGTTCTCGACGAATTCAAACGGCCATAACATTTGACTCGAATCTATGATCGACGCCCATTTTATATCTAGATGCTCAAAATTTAACAACGGAAGCTCTCGAGAAATTCAAATGGCTATAACTTTTCACTGGGATGTCCGATTCACGTGCATCATATATCGAGACCCTCTAAATTGAACACGAAAACTCTCGACGAATTCAAACGGCCATAACTTTTGACTCGAATGTATGATCGAGGCCCATGATATATCGAGACGCTCAAAATTGAACAATGGAAGCTCTCGAGAAATTCAAATGGCTATAACTTTTCACTCGGATGTCTGATTCACGTGCATCATATATCGAGACCCTTGAAATTGACCACGGAAGTTCTCGACAAATTCCAACGGCCATAACTTTTGACTCGAATGTATGATCGACGCCCATGATATATCGAGACGCTCAAAATTGGACAACGGAAGCTCTCGAGAAATTCTAATGGCTATAACTTTTCACTCGACAGTCTGATTCACGTGCATCATATATCGAGACCCTTGAAATTGACCACTGAAGCTCTCGGCAAATTCAAACGGCCATAACTTTTGACTCGAATGTATGATCGACGCCTATGATGGATTGAGACGCACAAAATTGAACAACGGAAGCCCTCGAGAAATTCAAATTTGTATAACTTTTCATTCGGATGTCCGATTCACGTGCATCATATATCGACACCCTAGAAATTGAACACGGAAGCTCTTATCAAATTCAAACGACCATAACGTTTAACTCGAATGTATGATCGACGCCCATGATATATCGAGACACTAAAAATAGAACAACGGAAGCTCTCAAGAAATTCAAATGGCTATAACTTTTCTCTCGGATGTATGATTCACGTGCATCATATATCGAGACCCTTGAAATTGGCCACGGAAGATCTCGACAAATTCAAACGGCCATAACTTTTGACTCGAATGTATGATCAAGGCGCATGATATATCGACACGCTTAAAATTGAACAACGGAAACTCTCGAGAAATTCAATTGGCTATAACGTTTCTCTCGGATGTCTGATTCACGTGCATCATATATCGAGACACTTGAAATTGACCACGGAAGTTCTCGACAAATTCAAACGGCCATAACTTTTGACTTGAATGTATGATCGACGCCCATGATATATCGAGACCCTCAAAATTGAACAACGGAAGCTATCGAGAAATTCTAATGGCTATAACTTTTCACACGAATGTCCTATTCACGTGCATCATATATCGAGACCTTTGAAATTGACCACGGAAGCTCTCGGCAAATTCAAACGGCCATAACTTTTGACTCGAATGTATGATCGACGCCCATGATATATCGAGACGCTCAAAATTGAACAACGGAAGGTCTCAAGAAATTCATTGGCTATAACTTTTCACTCGGATATCCGATTCACGTGCATCATATATCGAGACCCTTGAAATTGACCACTGAAGCTCACGACAAATTCAAACGGCCATAACTTTTGACTCGAATGTATGATCGACGCCCATGATATATCGAGACGCTCAAAATTGAACAACAGAAGTTCTCGACAAATTCTAATCGCTATAACTTTTCTCTCGGATGTCTGATTCACGTGCATCATATATCGAGACCCTTGAAATTGACTACGGAAGCTCTCGGCAAATTCAAACGGCCATAGCTTTTGACTCGAATGTATGATCGACGCCCATGATATATCGAGACGCTCAAAATTGAACAACGAAAGCTCTCAAGAAATTCTAATGGCTATAACTTTTCACTCGGATGTCCGATTCACGTGCATCATAAATCGAGACCCTCGAAATTGACCACGGAAGCTCTAGACAAATTCAAACGGCATAACTTTTGACTCGAATGTATGATCGACGCCCATGATTGATTGAGACGCTCAAAATTGAACAACGGAAGCTCTCGAGAAATTCTAATGGCTATAAATTTTCACTCGAATGTCCGATTCACGTGCATCATATATCGAGACCCTTGAAATTGATCACGGAAGCTCTCGGCAAATTCAAACGGCCATAACTTTTGACTCGAATGTATGATCGACGCCCATGAAATATCGAGACGCTCAAAATTGAACAACGGAAGGTCTCAAGAAATTCATTGGCTATAACTTTTCACTCGGATGTCCGATTCAAGTGCATCATATATCGAGACCCTTGAAATTGACCACTGAAGCTCTCGACAAATTCAAACGGCCATAACTTTTGACTCGAGTGTATGATCGACGCCCATGATATATCGAGACGCTCAAAATTGACAACGGAAGCTCTAGAGAACTTCTAATAGCTATAACTTTTCTCTCGGATGTCTGATTCACGTGCATCATATATCGAGACCCTTGAAATTGACCACGGAAGTTCTCAGGAAATTCAAACGGCCATAACTTTTGACTCAAATGTATGATCGACGCCCATGATATATCGAGACGCTCAAAATTGAAAAACGGAAGCTCTCGAGAAATTTAAATGGCTATAACTTTTCACTCGGATGTCCAATTCACGTGCATCATATATCGAGACCCTCGACATTCAACATGGAAGCTCTCGGCAAATTTAAACGGCCATAACTTTTGACTCGAATGACTGATCGACGCCTATGATAGATTGAGACGCTCAAAATTAAACAACGGAAGCTCTCGAGAAATTCAAATGGCTATAACTTTTCTCTCGGATGTCTGATTCACGTGCATCATATATCGAGACCCTTGAAATTGGCCACGGAAGTTCTCGACAAATTCAAACGGCCATAACTTTTGACTCGAATGTATGATCAAGGCCCATGATATATCGAGACGCTTAAAATTGAACAACGGAAACTCTCGAGAAATTCAATTGGCTATAACGTTTCTCTCGGATGTCTGATTCACGTGCATCATATATCGAGACTCTTGAAATTGACCACGGAAGTTCTCGAAAAATTCAAACGGCCTTAACTTTTGACTTGAATGTATGATCGACGCCCATGATATATCGAGACCCTCAAAATTGAACAACGGAAGCTATCGAGAAATTCTAATGGCTATAACTTTTCACACGAATGTCCGATTCACGTGCATCATATATATAGACCCTCAAAACTGAACACGCAAGCCCTCGACAAATTCCATCGGCCATAACTTTTGACTCGAATGTTTGATCGACGCCCATGATGGATTGAGACGCTCAAAATTGAACAACGGAAGCTCTCGACAAATTCTAATGGCTATAAATTTTCACTCGAATGTCCGATTCACGTGCATCATATATCGAGACCCTTGAAATTGACCACGGAAGCTCTCGGCAAATTCAAACGGCCATAACTTTTGACTCGAATGTATGATCGACGCCCATGATATATCGAGACGCTCAAAATTGAACAACGGAAGGTCTCAAGAAATTCAATGGCTATAACTTTTCACTCGGATGTCCGATTCACGTGCATCATATATCGAGACCCTTGAAATTGACCACTGAAGCTCTCGACAAATTCAAACGACCATAACTTTTGACTCGAATGTATGATCGACGCTCATGATATATCGAGACGCTCAAAATTGAACAACGGAAGCTCTCGAGAAATTCTAATCGCTATAACTTTTCTCTCGGATGTCTGATTCACGTGCATCATATATCGAGACCCTTGAAATTGACTACGGAAGCTCTCGGCAAATTCAAACGGCCATAACTTTTGACTCGAATGTATGATCGACGCCCATGAAATATCGAGACGCTCAAAATTGAACAACGGAAGGTCTCAAGAAATTCATTGGCTATAACTTTTCACTCGGATGTCCGATTCACGTGCATCATATATCGAGACCCTTGAAATTGACCACTGAAGCTCTCGACAAATTCAAACGGCCATAACTTTTGACTCGAATGTATGATCGACGCCCATGATATATCGAGACGCTCAAAATTGAACAACGGAAGCTCTAGAGAAATTCAAATGGCTATAACTTTTCTCTCGGATGTCTGATTCACGTGCATCATATATCGAGACCCTTGAAATTGACTACGGAAGCTCTCGGCAAATTCAAACGGCCATAACTTTTGACTCGAATGTATGATCGACGCCCATGAAATATCGAGACGCTCAAAATTGAACAACGGAAGGTCTCAAGAAATTCATTGGCTATAACTTTTCACTCGGATGTCCGATTCATGTGCATCATATATCGAGACCCTTGAAATTGACCACAGAAGTTCTCAGGAAATTCAAACGCCCATAACTTTTGAGTCGAATGTATGATCGACGCCCACGATATATCGAGACGCTCAAAATTGAACAACGGAAGCTCTCGAGAAATTTAAATGGCTATAACTTTTCACTCGGATGTCCAATTCACGTGCATCATATATCGAGACCCTTGAAATTGAACACGGAAGCTCTCGGCAAATTTAAACGGCCATAACTTTTGACTCGAATGACTGATCGACGCCTATGATAGATTGAGACGCTCAAAATTGAACAACGGAAGCATTCGAGAAATTCAAATTTGTATAACTTTTCATTCGGATGATCGATTCACGTGCATCATATATCGACACCCTAGAAATTGAACACGGAAGATCTCGACAAATTCAAACGGCCATAACTTTTGACTCGAATGTATGATCGACGCCCATGATATATCGAGACGGTTAAAATTGAACAACGAAAGCTCTCGAGAAATTCAAATGGCTATAACTTTTAACTCGGATGTCCGATTCACATGCATCATATTTTGAGACCCTCAAAATTGAACACGCAAGCCCTCGGCAAATTGAAACGGCCATAACTTTTGACTCAAATGTATGATCGACGCTCATGATAATTCGAGACGCTAAAAATTGAACAAGGGAAGCTCTCGAGAAATTCAAATGGCTATAACTTTTCACTGGGATGTCCGATACACATGCATAATATATCGAGACCCTCGAAATTGACCACAGAAGCTCTCGAAAAATTCAAACGGCCATAACTTTTGACTCGAATGTATGATCGACGCCCATGATATATCGAGGTGCTCAAAATTGAACAACGGAAGCTCTCAAGATATTCAAATGGCTATAAAATTTCACTCGGATGTCCGATTCACGTGCATCATATATCGAGACCCTCGAAATTGAAAATGGAAGCTCTCGGCGAATTCAAACAGCCGTAGCTTTTGACTCGAATGAATGATCGACGCCTATGATATATTGAGACGCTCAAAATTGAACAACGGAAGCTCTCGAGAAATTCAAATGGCTATAACTTTTAACACGGATGTGAGATTCACATGCATCATATATATAGACCCTCAAAACTGAACACCCAATCCCTCGACAAATTCCAACGGCCATAACTTTTGACTCGAATGTATGATCGACGCCCATGATATATCGAGACGCTCAAAATTGAACAACGGAAGCTCTCGAGAAATTTAAATGGCTATAACTTTTAACTCGGATGTCTGATTCACGTGCATCATATATCGAGACCCTTGAAATTGACCACGGAAGTTCTCGACAAATTCAAAAGGCCATAACTTTTGACTTGAATGTATGATCGAGGCCCATGATATATCAAGATGCTTAAAATTGAACAACGAAAGCACTCGAGAAATTCAAATGGCTAAAACTTTTCACTCGGATGTCCGATTCACGTGCATCATACATCGGGACAGTTAAAATTCAACACGGAAGTTCTCGACGAATTCAAACGGCCATAACATTTGACTCGAATGTATGATCGACGCCCATGATATATCGAGACGCTCAAAATTGAACAACGAAAGCTCTCAAGAAATTCTAATGGCTATAACTTTTCACTCGGATGTCCGATTCACGTGCATCATAAATCGAGACCCTCGAAATTGACCACGGAAGCTCTAGACAAATTCAAACGGCCATAACTTTTGACTCGAATGTATGATCGACGCCCATGATGGATTGAGACGCTCAAAATTGAACAACGGAAGCTCTCGAGAAATTCTAATGGCTATAAATTTTCACTCGAATGTCCGATTCACGTGCATCATATCGAGACCCTTGAAATTGACAACGGAAGCTCTCGGCAAATTCAAACGGCCATAGCTTTTGACTCGAATGTATGATCGACGCCCATGATATATCGAGACGCTCAAAATTGAACAACGAAAGCTCTCAAGAAATTCTAATGGCTATAACTTTTCACTCGGATGTCCGATTCACGTGCATCATAAATCGAGACCCTCGAAATTGACCACGAAAGCTCTAGACAAATTCAAACGGCATAACTTTTGACTCGAATGTATGATCGACGCCCATGATTGATTGAGACGCTCAAAATTGAACAACGGAAGCTCTCGAGAAATTCTAATGGCTATAAATTTTCACTCGAATGTCCGATTAACGTGCATCATATATCGAGACCCTTGAAATTGATCACGGAAGCTCTCGGCAAATTCAAACGGCCATAACTTTTGACTCGAATGTATGATCGACGCCCATGAAATATCGAGACGCTCAAAATTGAACAACGGAAGGTCTCAAGAAATTCATTGGCTATAACTTTTCACTCGGATGTCCGATTCAAGTGCATCATATATCGAGACCCTTGAAATTGACCACTGAAGCTCTCGACAAATTCAAACGGCCATAACTTTTGACTCGAGTGTATGATCGACGCCCATGATATATCGAGACGCTCAAAATTGAACAACGGAAGCTCTAGAGAACTTCTAATAGCTATAACTTTTCTCTCGGATGTCTGATTCACGTGCATCATATATCGAGACCCTTGAAATTGACCACGGAAGTTCTCAGGAAATTCAAACGGCCATAACTTTTGACTCAAATGTATGATCGACGCCCATGATATATCGAGACGCTCAAAATTGAAAAACGGAAGCTCTCGAGAAATTTAAATGGCTATAACTTTTCACTCGGATGTCCAATTCACGTGCATCATATATCGAGACCCTCGACATTCAACACGGAAGCTCTCGGCAAATTTAAACGGCCATAACTTTTGACTCGAATGACTGATCGACACCTATGATAGATTGAGACGCTCAAAATTAAACAACGGAAGCTCTCGAGAAATTCAAATGGCTATAACTTTTCTCTCGGATGTCTGATTCACGTGCATCATATATCGAGACCCTTGAAATTGGCCACGGAAGTTCTCGACAAATTCAAACGGCCATAACTTTTGACTCGAATGTATGATCAAGGCCCATGATATATCGAGACGCTAAAAATTGAACAACGGAAACTCTCGAGAAATTCAATTGGCTATAACATTTCTCTCAGATGTCTGATTCACGTGCATCATATATCGAGACTCTTGAAATTGACCACGGAAGTTCTCGACAAATTCAAACGGCCATAACTTTTGACTTGAATGTATGATCGACGCCCATGATATATCGAGACCCTCAAAATTGAACAACGGAAGCTATCGAGAAATTCTAATGGCTATAACTTTTCACACGAATGTCCGATTCACGTGCATCATATATATAGACCCTTAAAACTGAACACGAAGCCCTCGACAAATTCCATCGGCCATAACTTTTGACTCGAATGTTTGATCGACGCCCATGATGGATTGAGACGCTCAAAATTGAACAACGGAAGCTCTCGACAAATTTTAATGGCTATAAATTTTCACTCGAATGTCCGATTCACGTGCATCATATATCGAGACCCTTGAAATTGACTACGGAAGCTCTCGGCAAATTCAAACGGCCATAACTTTTGACTCGAATGTATGATCGACGCCCATGATATATCGAGACGCTCAAAATTGAACAACGGAAAGTCTCAAGAAATTCAATGGCTATAACTTTTCACTCGGATGTCCGATTCACGTGCATCATATATCGAGACCCTTGAAATTGACCACTGAAGCTCTCGACAAATTCAAACGACCATAACTTTTGACTCGAATGTATGATCGACGCCCATGATATATCGAGACGCTCAAAATTGAACAACGGAAGCTCTCGAGAAATTCTAACCGCTATAACTTTTCTCTCGGATGTCTGATTCACGTGCATCATATATCGAGACCCTTGAAATTGACTACGGAAGCTCTCGGCAAATTCAAACGGCCATAACTTTTGACTCGAATGTATGATCGACGCCCATGAAATATCGAGACGCTCAAAATTGAACAACGGAAGGTCTCAAGAAATTCATTGGCTATAACTTTTCACTCGGATGTCCGATTCACGTGCATCATATATCGAGACCCTTGAAATTGACCACTGAAGCTCTCGACAAATTCAAACGGCCATAACTTTTGACTCGAATGTATGATCGACGCCCATGATATATCGAGACGCTCAAAATTGAACAACGGAAGCTCTCGAGAAATTTAAATGGCTATAACTTTTCACTCGGATGTCCAATTCACGTGCATCATATATCGAGACCCTTGAAATTGAACACGGAAGCTCTCGGCAAATTTAAACGGCCATAACTTTTGACTCGAATGACTGATCGACGCCTATGATAGATTGAGACGCTCAAAATTGAACAACGGAAGCACTCGAGAAATTCAAATTTGTATAACTTTTCATTCGGATGATCGATTCACGTGCATCATATATCGACACCCTAGAAATTGAACACGGAAGATCTCGACAAATTCAAACGGCCATAACTTTTGACTCGAATGTATGATCGACGCCCATGATATATCGAGACGGTTAAAATTGAACAACGAAAGCTCTCGAGAAATTCAAATGGCTATAACTTTTAACTCGGATGTCCGATTCACATGCATCATATTTTGAGACCCTCAAAATTGAACACGCAAGCCCTCGGCAAATTGAAACGGCCATAACTTTTGACTCAAATGTATGATCGACGCTCATGATAATTCGAGACGCTAAAAATTGAACAAGGGAAGCTCTTGAGAAATTCAAATGGCTATAACTTTTCACTGGGATGTCCGATACACATGCATAATATATCGAGACCCTCGAAATTGACCACAGAAGCTCTCGAAAAATTCAAACGGCCATAACTTTTGACTCGAATGTATGATCGACGCCCATGATATATCGAGGTGCTCAAAATTGAACAACGGAAGCTCTCAAGATATTCAAATGGCTATAAAATTTCACTCGGATGTCCGATTCACGTGCATCATATATCGAGACCCTCGAAATTGAAAATGGAAGCTCTCGGCGAATTCAAACAGCCGTAGCTTTTGACTCGAATGAATGATCGACGCCTATGATATATTGAGACGCTCAAAATTGAACAACGGAAGCTCTCGAGAAATTCAAATGGCTATAACTTTTAACACGGATGTGAGATTCACATGCATCATATATATAGACCCTCAAAACTGAACACCCAATCCCTCGACAAATTCCAACGGCCATAACTTTTGACTCGAATGTATGATCGACGCCCATGATATATCGAGACGCTCAAAATTGAACAACGGAAGCTCTCGAGAAATTTAAATGGCTATAACTTTTAACTCGGATGTCTGATTCACGTGCATCATATATCGAGACCCTTGAAATTGACCACGGAAGTTCTCGACAAATTCAAAAGGCCATAACTTTTGACTAGAATGTATGATCGAGGCCCATGATATATCGAGACGCTTAAAATTGAACAACGGAAACTCTCGAGAAATTCAATTGGTTATCACGTTTCTCTCGGATGTCTGATTCACGTGCATCATATATCGAGACCCTTGAAATTGACCACGGAAGTTCTCGGCAAATTCAAACGCCCATAACTTTTGAGTCGAATGTATGATCGACGCCCATGATATATCGAGACGCTTAAAATTGAACAACGGAAGTTCTCGAGAAATTCTAATGGCTATAACTTTTCACTCGAAAGTCCGATTGAAGTGCATCATATATCGAGACCCTTGAAATTGACCACGGAAGCTCTCGGCAAATTCAAACTGCCATAACTTTTGACTCGAATGTATGATCGACGCCCATGATATATCGAGACACTCAAAATTGAACAACGGAAGCTCTCGAGAAATTCAAATGGCTATAACTTTTAACACGGATGTGAGATTCACATGCATCATATATATAGACCCTCAAAATTGAACACGCAATCCCTCGACAAATTCCAACGGCCATAACTTTTGACTCGAATGTATGATCGACGCCCATGATATATCGAGACACTCAAAATTGAACAACGGAAGCTCTCGAGAAATTCTAATGGCTATAACTTTTCACTCGGATGTCCGATTCACGTGCATCATATATCGAGACCCTTGAAATTGACCACTGAAGCTCACGACAAATTCAAACGGCCATAACTTTTGACTCGAATGTATGATCGACGCCCATGATATATCGAGACGCTCAAAATTGAACAACAGAAGTTCTCGACAAATTCTAATCGCTATAACTTTTCTCTCGGATGTCTGATTCACGTGCATCATATATCGAGACCCTTGAAATTGACTACGGAAGCTCTCGGCAAATTCAAACGGCCATAGCTTTTGACTCGAATGAATGATCGACGCCTATGATATATTGAGACGCTCAAAATTGAACAACGGAAGCTCTCGAGAAATTCAAATGACTATAACTTTTAACACGGATGTGCGATTCACATGCATCATATATATAGACCCTCAAAACTGAACACGCAATCCCTCGACAAATTCCAACGGCCATAACTTTTGACTCGAATGTATGATCGACGCCCATGATATATCGAGACACTCAAAATTGAACAACGGAAGCTCTCGAGAAATTCTAATGGCTATAACTTTTCACTCAGATGTCCGATTCACGTGCATCATTAATCGAGACCCTCGAAATTGACCATGGAAGCTCTGGACAAATTCGAACGGCCATACCTTTTGACTCGAATGTATGATCGACGCCAATGATATATCGAGACGCTCAAAATTGAACAACGGAAGCTCTCGAGAAATTCTAATGCCTATAACTTTTCACTTGGATGTCTGATTCACATGCATCATATATCGAGACCCTTGAAATTGACCACGGAAGCTCTCGACAAATTCAAACGGCCATAACTTTTGACTCGAATGTATGATCGATGCCCATGATATATCGAGACGTTGAAAATTGAACAACGAAAGCTCTCGAGAAATTCAAATGGCCATAACTTTTGACTGGAATGAATGCTCGACGCCTATGATATATTGAGACGCTCAAAATTGAACAACGGAAGCCCTCGAGAAATTCAAATGGCTATAACTTTTAACACGGATGCGCGATTCACATGCATCATATATATAGACCCTCAAAACTGAACACGCAAGCCCTCGACAAATTCCAACGGCCATAACTATTGACTCGAATGTATGATCGACGCCCATGATATATCGAGACGCTCAAAATTGGACAACGGAAGCTCTCGAGAAATTCAAATGGCTATAACTTTTCACTCGGATGTCTGATTCACGTGCATCATATATCGAGACCCTTGAAATTGACCACGGAAGTTCTCAGGAAATTCAAACGCCCATAACTTTTGAGTCGAATGTATGATCGACGCCCACGATATATCGAGACGCTCAAAATTGAACAACGGAAGCTGTCGAGAAATTTAAATGGCTATAACTTTTCACTCGGATGTCCAATTCACGTGCAGCATATATCGAGACCCTCGAAATTGAACACGGAAGCTCTCGGCAAATTTAAACGGCCATAACTTTTGACTCGAATGACTGATCGACGCCTATGATAGATTGAGACGCTCAAAATTGAACAACAGAAGCACTCCAGAAATTCAAATTTGTATAACTTTTCATTCGGATGATCGATTCACGTGCATCATATATCGACACCCTAGAAATTGAACACGGAAGCTCTCGACAAATTCAAACGGCCATAACTTTTGACTCGAATGTATGATCGACGCCCATGATATATCGAGACGCTCAAAATTGAAAAACGGAAGCTCTCGAGAAATTCAAATGGCTATAACTTTTCTCTCGGATGTCTGATTCACGTGCATCATATATCGAGACCCTTGAAATTGACTACGGAAGCTCTCGGCAAATTCAAACGGCCATAACTTTTGAGTCGAATGTATGATCGACGCCCATGATATATCGGGACACTTAAAATTCAACACGGAAGCTCTCGATGAATTCAAACGGCCATAACTTTTGACTCGAATCTATGATCGGCGCCCATTACATATCTAGATGCTCAAAATTAAACAACGGAAGCTCTCGAGAAATTCAAATGGCTATAAATTTTCACTGGGATGTCGGATTCACGTGCATCATATATCGAGACCCTCTAAATTGAACACGAAAACTCTCGACAAATTCAAACGGCCATAACTTTTGACTCGAATGTATGATCGACGCGCATGATATATTGAGACGGTTAAAATTGAACAACGAAAGCTCTCGAGAAATTCAAATGGCTATAACTTTTAATTCGGATGTCCGATTCACATGCATCATATTTTGAGACCCTCAAAACTGAACACGCAAGCCCTCGGCAAATTGAAACGGCCATAACTTTTGACTCAAATGTATGATCGACGCTCATGATAATTCGAGACGCTAAAAATTGAAAAAGGGAAGCTCTCGAGAAATTCAAATGGCTATAACTTTTCACTGGGATGTCTGATACACGTGCATAATATATCGAGACCCTCGAAATTGACCACAGAAGCTCTCGAAAAATTCAAACGGCCATAACTTTTTACTCGAATGTATGATCGACGCCCATGATATATCGAGGTGCTCAGAATTGAACAACAGAAGCTCTCAAGATATTCAAATGGCTATAAAATTTCACTCGGATGTCCGATTCACGTGCATCATATATCGAGACCCTCGCAATTGAAAATGGAAGCTCTCGGCGAATTCAAACGGCCATAACTTTTGACTCGAATGAATGATCGACGCCTATGATATATTGAGACGCTCAAAATTGAACAACGGAAGCCCTCGAGAAATTCAAATGGCTATAACTTTTAACACAGATGTGCGATTCACATGCATCATATATATAGACCCTCAAAACTGAACACGCAAGCCCTCGACAAATTCCATCGGCCATAACTTTTGACTCGAATGTATGATCGATGCCCATGATATATCGAGACGCTCAAAATTGAACAACGGAAGCTCTCGAGAAATTCAAATGGCTATAACTTTTAACTCGGATGTCTGATTCACGTGCATCATATATCGAGACCCTTGAAATTGACCATGAAAGTTCTCGACAAATTCAAACGGCCATAACTTTTGACTCGAATGTATGATCGAGGCCCATGATATATCGAGACGGTCAAAATTGAACAACGGAAACTCTCGAGAAATTCTAAGGCCTATAACTTTTCACTTGGATATCTGATTCACGTGCATCATATATCGAGACCCTTGAAATTGACCATGGAAGCTCTCGGCAAATTCAAACGGCCATAACTTTTGACTCGAATGTATGATCGCCGCCCATGATATATCGAGACGCTCAAAATTGAACAACGGAAACTCTCGAGAAATTCTAATGCCTATAACTTTTCACTTGGATGTCTGATTCACGTGCATCATATATCGAGACCCTTGAAATTGACCACGGAAGCTCTCGGCAAATTCAAACGGCCATAACTTTTGACTCCAATGTATGATCGACGCCCATGATATATCGAGACGCAAAAAATTGAACAATGGAAGCTCCCGAGAAATTCAAATGGCTATAACTTTTCATTCGGATGGTCGATTCACGTGCGTCATATATCGACACCCTAGAAATTGAACACGGAAGCTCTCGACAAATTCAAACGGCCATAACTTTTGACTCGAATGTATGATCGATACCCATGATATATCGAGACGTTGAAAATTGAACAACGAAAGCTCTCGAGAAATTCAAATGGCTATAACTTTTAACTCGGATGTCCGATTCACATGCATCATATTTTGAGACCCTCAAAACTGAACACGCAAGCCCTCGGCTAATTGAAACGGCCATAACTTTTGACTCAAATGTTTGATCAACGCTCATGATAATTCGAGACACTAAAAATCGAACAAGGGAAGCTCTCGAGAAATTCAAATGGCTATAACTTTTCACTGGGATGTCCGATACACGTGCATAATATATCGAGACCCTCGAAATTGACCACAGAAGCTCTCGAAAAATTCAAACGGCCATAACATTTGACTCGAATGAATGATCGACGCCTATGATATATTGAGACGCTCAAAATTGAACAACGGAAGCCCTCGAGAAACTCAAATGGCAATAACTTTTAACACGGATGTGCAATTCACATGCATCATATATATACACCCTCAAAACTGAACACGCAAGCCCTCGACAAATTCCAACGGCCATAACTTTTGACTCGAATGTATGATCGACGCCCATGATATATCGAGACGCTCAAAATTGGACAACGGAAGCTCTCGAGAAATTCAAATGGCTATAATTTCTCTCTCGGATGTTAGATTCACTTGCATCATATATCGAGACCCTTGAAATTGACCACGGCAGCTCTCAGGAAATTCAAACGGCCATAACTTTTCACTCGAACGTATGATCGACGCCCATTATATCGAGACGCTCAAAATTGAACAACGGAAGCTCTCGAGAAATTTAAATGGCTATAACTTTTCACTCGGATGTCCAATTCACGTGCATCATATATCGAGACCCTCGGAATTGAACACGGAAGCTCTCGGCAAATTTAAACGGCCATAACTTTTGACTCGAATGACTGATCGACGCCTATGATAGATTGAGACGCTCAAAACTGAACAACGGAAGCACTCGAGAAATTCAAATTTGTATAACTTTTCATTCGGATGTCCGATTCACGTGCATCATATATCGACACCCTAGAAATTGAACACGGAAACTCTCGACAAATTCAAACGGCCATAACTTTTGACTACAATGTATGATCGACGCCCATGATATATCGAGACGCTCAAAATTGAACAACGGAAGCTCTCGAGAAATTCAAATGGCTATAACTTTTCTCTCGGATGTCTGATTCACGTGCATCATATATCGAGACGCTTGAAATTGACTACGGAAGCTCTCGGCAAATTCAAACGGCCATAACTTTTGACTCGAATGTATGATCGACGCCCATGATATATCGAGACGCTCAAAATTGAACAACGGAAGCTCTCGAGAAATTCGAATGGCTATAACTTTTCACTCGACTGTCCGATTCACGTGCATCATATATAGAGACCCTTGAAATTGACTACGGAAACTCTCGGCAAATTCAAACGGCCATAGCTTTTGACTCGAATGAATGATCGACGCCTATGATGGATTGAGACGCTCAAAATTGAACAACGGAAGCCCTCGAGAAATTCAAATTTGTATAACTTTTCATTTGGATGTCCGATTGACGTGCATCATATATCGACACCCTAGAAATTGAACACGGAAGCTCTAAACAAATTCAAAGGACCATAACTTTTGACTCGAATGTATGATCGATGCCCATGATGGATAGAGACGCTCAAAATTGAACAACGGAAGCTCTTGAGAAATTCAAATGCCAATAAATTTTCACTCGGATGTCTGATTCACGTGCATCATATATCGATACCCTTGAAATTGACCACGGAAGCTCTCGACAAATTCAAACGGCCATAACTTTTGACTCGAATGTATGATCGACGCCCATGATGGATTGAGATGCTCAAAATTGAACAACGGAAGCCCTCGAGAAATTCAAATTTGTATAAATTTTCATTCGGATGTCCGATTCACGTGCATCATATATCGACACCCTAGAAATTGAACACAGAAGCTCTTAACAAATTCAAACGGCCATAACTTTTGACTCGAATGTATGATCGATGCCCATGATGGATAGAGACGCTCAAAATTGAACAACGGAAGCTCTCGAGAAATTCAAATGGCTTTAAATTTTCACTTGAATGTCCGATTCACGTGCATCATATATCGAGACCCTTGAAATTGACCACGGATGCTCTCGGCAAATTCAAACGGCCATAACTTTTGACTCGAATGTATGATCGACGCCCATGATATATCGAGATGCTCAAAATTGAACAACGGAAGCTCTCGAGAAATTCTAATGGCTATGTTTTTTCACTCGATTGTCCGATTCATGTGCATCATATATCGAGACCCTTGAAATTGACCACGGAAGCTCTCGACAAATTCAAACGGCCATAACTTTTGACTCGAATGTATGATCGACGCCCATGATATATCGAGACGCATAAAATTGAACAACAGAAGCTCTCGAGAAATTCAAATGGATATAACTTTTCTCTCGGATGTCTGATTCACGTGCATCATAGATCGAGACCCTTGAAATTGACCATTGAAGCTCTCCACTAATTCAAACGGCCATAACTTTTGACTCGAATGTATGATCGACGTCCATGATATATCAGACGCTCAAAATTGAAAAACGGAAGCTCTCGAGAAATTCTAATGGCTATAACTTTTCACTCGAATGTCCGATTCACGTGCATCATATATCGAGACCCTCGAAGTTGACCACGGAAGCTCTAGACAAATTCAAACGGCCATAACTTTTAACTCGAATGTTTGATCGACGCCCATGATATATCGAGACGCTCAAAATTGAACAACGGAAGCTCTTGAGAAATTCAAATGGCTATAACTTTTCACTCGGATGTCTGATTCACGTGCATCATATATCGAGACCCTTGAAATTGACGACGGATGCTCTCGACAAATTAAAACGGCCATAACTTTTGACTCGAATGTATGATCAACACCCATGATATATCGAGACGCTCAAAATTGAACAACGGAAGCTCTCGAGAAATTCAAATGGCTATAACTTTTCACTCGGATGTCTGATTCACGTGCATCATATATCGAGACCCTTGAAATTGACCACGGAATCTCTCGGCAAATTCAAACGGCCATAACGTTTGACTCGAATGTATGATCGATGCCCATGATATATCGAGACGCTCAAAATTGACCAACAGAAGCTCTCGAGAAATTCAAATGGCTATAACTTTTCTCTCGGATGTCTGATTCACGTGCATCATAAATCGAGACCCTCGAAATTGACCACGGAAGCTCTCGACAAATTCAAACGGCCATAACGTTTGACTCGAATGTATGATCGACGCCCATGATATATCAAGACGCTCAAAATTGAATAACGGAAGCTCTCGAGAAATTCTAATGGCTATAACTTTTCTCTCGGATGTCTGATTCACGTGCATCATATATCGAGACCCTTGAAATTGACCACGGAAGCTCTCGGCAAATTCAAACAGCCATAACTTTTGACTCGAATGTATGATCGACGCCCATGGTGGATTGAGACGCTCAAAATTGAACAACGGAAGCTCTTGAGAAATTCAAATGGCTATAACTTTTCACTCGGATGTCTGATTCACGTGCATCATATATCGAGACCCTTGAAATTGACCACGGAATCTCTCGGCAAATTCAAACGGCCATAACGTTTGACTCGAATGTATGATCGATGCCCATGATATATCGAGACGCTCAAAATTGACCAACAGAAGCTCTCGAGAAATTCAAATGGCTATAACTTTTCTCTCGGATGTCTGATTCACGTGCATCATATATCGAGACCCTTGAAATTGACCACGGAAGCTCTCGGCAAATTCAAACAGCCATAACTTTTGACTCGAATGTATGATCGACGCCCATGGTGGATTGAGACGCTCAAAATTGAACAACGGAAGCTCTCGAGAAATTCTAATGGCTATAACTTTTCACTCGGATGTCCGATTCACGTGCATCATATATCGAGACCCTTGAAATTGACCACGGAAGCTCTCGGCAAATTCAAACGGCCATAACGTTTGACTCGAATGTATGATCGATGCCCATGATATATCGAGACGCTCAAAATTGACCAACAGAAGCTCTCGAGAAATTCAAATGGCTATAACTTTTCTCTCGGATGTCTGATTCACGTGCATCATAAATCGAGACCCTCGAAATTGACCACGGAAGCTCTCGACAAATTCAAACGGCCATAACGTTTGACTCGAATGTATGATCGACGCCCATGATATATCAAGATGCTCAAAATTGAATAACGGAAGCTCTCGAGAAATTCTAATGGCTATAACATTTCACTCGAATGTCCGATTCACGTGCATCATATATCGAGACCCTTGAAATTGACCACGGAAGCTCTCGGCAAATTCAAACAGCCATAACTTTTGACTCGAATGTATGATCAACGCCCATGGTGGATTGAGACGCTCAAAATTGAACAACGGAAGCTCTTGAGAAATTCAAATGGCTATAACTTTTCACTCGGATGTCTGATTCACGTGCATCATATATCGAGACCCTTGAAATTGACCACGGAATCTCTCGGCAAATTCAAACGGCCATAACGTTTGACTCGAATGTATGATCGATGCCCATGATATATCGAGACGCTCAAAATTGACCAACAGAAGCTCTCGAGAAATTCAAATGGCTATAACTTTTCTCTCGGATGTCTGATTCACGTGCATCATATATCGAGACCCTTGAATTTGACCACTGAAGCTCTCGACAAATTCAAACGGCCATAACTTTTGACACGAATGTATGATCGACGCCCATGATATATCGAGACGCTCAAAATTGAATAACGGAAGCTTTCGAGAAATTCTAATGGCTATAACTTTTAACTCGAATGTCCGATTCACGTGCATCACATATCGAGACCCTAGAAATTGAACACGGAAGCTCTTAACAAATTCAAACGGCCATAACGTTTGACTCGAATGTATGATCGACGTCCATGATATACAAGACGCTCAAAATTGAATAACGGAAGCTCTCGAGAAATTCTAATGGCTATAACTTTTCACTCGGATGTCTGATTCACGTGCATCATATATCGAGACCCTTGAAATTGACCACGGAAGCTCTCGGCAAATTCAAACAGCCATAACTTTTGACTCGAATGTATGATCGACGTCCATGGTGGATTGAGACGCTCAAAATTGAACAACGGAAGCTCTGGAGAAATTCTAATGGCTATAACTTTTCACTCGGATGTCTGATTCACGTGCATCATAAATCGAGACCCTCGAAATTGACCACGGAAGCTCTCGACAAATTCAAACGGCCATAACGTTTGACTCGAATGTATGATCGACGCCCATGATATATCAAGACGCTCAAAATTGAATAACGGAAGCTTTCGAGAAATTCTAATGGCTATAACTTTTCTCTCGGATGTCTGATTCACGTGCATCATATATCGAGACCCTTGAATTTGACCACTGAAGCTCTCGACAAATTCAAACGGCCATAACTTTTGACACGAATGTATGATCGACGCCCATGATATATCGAGACGCTCAAAATTGAATAACGGAAGCTTTCGAGAAATTCTAATGGCTATAACTTTTAACTCGAATGTCCGATTCACGTGCATCACATATCGAGACCCTAGAAATTGAACACGGAAGCTCTTAACAAATTCAAACGGCCATAACGTTTGACTCGAATGTATGATCGACGTCCATGATATACAAGACGCTCAAAATTGAATAACGGAAGCTCTCGAGAAATTCTAATGGCTATAACTTTTCACTCGGATGTCTGATTCACGTGCATCATATATCGAGACCCTTGAAATTGACCACGGAAGCTCTCGGCAAATTCAAACAGCCATAACTTTTGACTCGAATGTATGATCGACGTCCATGGTGGATTGAGACGCTCAAAATTGAACAACGGAAGCTCTGGAGAAATTCTAATGGCAATAACTTTTCACTCGGATCTCCGATTCACGTGCATCATAAATCGAGACCCTCGATATTGACCACGGAAGCTCTGGACAAATTCAAAAGGCCATAACTTTTAACTCGAATGTATGATCGACGCCCATGATATATCGAGACGCTCACAATTGAACAACGAAAGCTCTCAAGAAATTCTAATGGCTCTAAATTTTCACTCGGATGTCCGATTCACGTGCATCATATATCGAGACCCTTGAAATTGACTACGGAAGCTCTCGACAAATTCAAACGGCCATAACTTTTGACTCGAATGTATGATCGACACCCATGATATATCGAGATGCTCAAAATTGAACAACGGAAGCTTTCGAGAAATTCTAATGGCTATATTTTTTCACTCGAATGTCCAATTCACATGCATCATATATCGAGACCCTTGAAATTGACCACGGAAGCTCTCGACAAATTCAAACGGCCATAACTTTTGACTCGAATGTATGATCGACGCCCATGATATATCGAGACGCTCAAAATTGAACAACGAAAGCTCTTGAGAAATTCAAATGGCTATAACTTTTCACTCGGATGTCTGATTCACATGCATCATATATCGAGACCCTTGAAGCTCTCGACAAATTCAAACGGCCATAACTTTTGACTCGAATGTATGATCGACGCGCATGATATATCGAGACGCTCAAAATTGAACAACGAAAGCTCTCGAGAAATTCTAATGGCTATAACTTTTCACTCGGATGTCTGATTCACGTGCATCATCTATCGAGACCCTTCAAATTGACCACGGAAGCTCTCGACAAATTCAAATGGCCATAACTTTTAACTCGAATGTATAATCGACACCCATGATTGATTGAGACGCTCAAAATTGAACAACGGAAGCTCTCGAGGAGTTCTAATGGCTATAACGTTTCACTCGGATGTCTGATTCACGTGCATTATATATTGAGACCCTTGAAATTGACCACGGAAGCTCTCGAAAAATTCAAACGGCCATATCTTTTGACTCGAATGTATGATCGACGCCCATGATGGATTGAGACGCTCAAAATTGAACAACGGAACCCCTCGAGAAATTCAAATTTGTATAACTTTTCATTCGGATGTCCGATTCACGTGCATCATATATCGACACCATAGAAATTGAACATGAAAGCTCTTAACAAATTCAAACGGCCATAAAGTTTGACTCGAATGTATGATCGACGCCCATGATATATCGAGACACTCAAAATTGAACAACGGAAGCTCTCGAGAAATTCTAATGGCTATAAATTTTCATTCGGATGTCCGATTCACGTGCATCATATATCGACACCATAGAAATAGAACATGAAAGCTCTTAACAAATTCAAACGGCCATAACGTTTGACTCGAATGTATGATCGACGCCCATGATATATTGAGACACTCAAAATTGAACAACGGAAGCTCTCGAGAAATTCCAATGGCTATAAATATTCACTCGAATGTCTGATTCACGTGCATCATATATCGAGACCCTTGAAATTGACTACGGAAGCTCTCGGCAAATTGAAACGGCCATAACTTTTGACTCGAATGTATGATCGACGCCCATGATATATCGAGACGCACAAAATTGAATAAGGTAAGCTCTCGAGAAATTCAAATGGCCATAACTTTTCACTCGAATGTCCGATTCACGTGCAACATATATCGAGACACTTGAAATTGACCACGGAAGCTCTCGGCAAATTCAAATGGCCATAAATTTTGACTCGAATGTATGATCGACGCCCATGATAAATCGAGACGCTCAAAATTGAACAACGAAAGCTCTCAAGAAATTCTAATGGCTATAACTTTTCACTCGGATGTCCGATTCACGTGCATCATAAATCGAGACCCTCGAAATTGATCACGAAAGCTCTGGACAAATTCAAACGGCTATAACTTTTAACTCGAATGTATGATCGACGCCCACGATATATCGAGACGCTAAAAATTGAAAAACGGAAGCTCTTGAGAAATTCAAATGGCTATAACTTTTCACTCGGATGTCTGATTCACGTGCATCATATATCCAGACCCTAGAAATTGAACACCGAAGCTCTCGACAAATTCAAACGGCCATAACTTTTGACTCGAATGTATGATCGACGCCCATGATGGATTGAGACGCTCAAAATTGAACAACGGAAGTCCTCGAGAAATTCAAATTTGTATAACTTTTCATTCGGATGTCCGATTCACGTGCATCATATATCGACACCCTAGAAATTGAACACGGAAGCTCTTAACAAATTCAAACGGCCATAACGTTCGACTCGAATGTATGATTGATGCCCATGATATATCGAGACGCTCAAAATTGAACAACAGAAGCTCTCGAGAAATTCAAATGGCTATAACTTTTCTCTCGGATGTCTGATTCAAGTGCATCATATATCGAGACCCTTGAAATTGACCTTTGAAGCTCTCGACAAATTCAAACGGCCATAACTTTTGACTCGAATGTATGATCGACGCGCATGATATATCGAGATGCTCAAAATTGAACAACGAAAGCTCTCAAGAAATTCTAATGGCTCTAAATTTTCACTCGGATGTCCGATTCACGTGCATCATCAATCGAGACCCTCATAATTGACCACGGAAGCTCTGGACAAATTCAAACGGCCATAACATTTAACTCGCATGTATGATCGACGCCCATGATATATCGAGACGCTCAAAATTGAAAAACGGAAGCTCTTGAGAAATTCAAATGGCTATAACTTTTCACTCGGATGTCTGATTCACGTGCATCATATATGAGACCCTCGAAATTGACCACGGAAGCTCTCGACAAATTCAAACGGCCATAACTTTTGACTCGAATGTATGATCGACGCCCATGATGGATTGAGACGCTCAAAATTGAACAACGAAAGTCCTCGAGAAATTCAAATTTGTATAACTTTTCATTCGGATGTCCGATTCACGTGCATCATATATCGACACCCTAGAAATTGAACACGGAAGCTCTTAACAAATTCAAACGGCCATAACGTTCGACTCGAATGTATGATTGATGCCCATGATATATCGAGACGCTCAAAATTGAACAACAGAAGCTCTCGAGAAATTCAAATGGCTATAACTTTTCTCTCGGATGTCTGATTCAAGTGCATCATATATCGAGACCCTTGAAATTGACCTTTGAAGCTCTCGACAAATTCAAACGGCCATAACTTTTGACTCGAATGTATGATCGACGCCCATGATATATCGAGACGCTCAAAATTGAATAACGGAAGCTCTCGAGAAATTCTAATGGCCATAACTTTTCACTCGAATGTCCGATTCACGTGCATCATATATCAAGACCCTTGAAATTGACCACGGAAGCTCTCGGCAAATTCAAACGGCCATAACTTTTGATTCGAATGTATGATCGACGCCCATGATATATCGAGACACTCAAAATTGAATAACGGGAGCTCTCGATTAATTCTAATGGCCATAACTTTTCACTCGAATGTCTGATTAACGTGCATCATAAATCGAGACCCACGAAATTGACCACGGAAGCTCTGGACAAATTCAAACGGCCATAACTTTTAACTCGAATGTATGATCGACGCCCATGATATATCGAGACGCTCAAAATTTAACAACGGAAGCTCTTGAGAAATTCAAATGGCTATAACTTTTCACTCGGATGTCTGATTCACGTGCATCATATATCGAGACCCTTGAAATTGACCACGGAAGCTCTCGACAAATTATAACGGCCATAACTTTTGGCTCGAATGTATGATCGACACCCATGATTGATTGAGACGCTCAAAATTGAACAACGGAAGCTCTCGAGAAATTCTAATGGCTATAACTTTTCACTCGGATGTCTGATTCACGTGCATCATATATCGAGACCCTTGAAATTGACCACGGAATCTCCCGGCAAATTCAAACGGCCATAACTTTTGACTCGAATGTATGATCGACGCCCATGATATATCGAGACGCTCAAAATTGAACGACGAAAGCTCTCAAGAAATTCTGATGGCTCTAAATTTTCACTCGAATGTTCGATTCACGTGCATCATCAATCGAGACCCTCGAAATTGACCCCGGAAGCTCTGGACAAATTCAAACGGCCATATCTTTTAACTCGAATGTATGATCGACGCCCATGATATATCGAGACGCTCAAAATTGAAAAACGAAAGCTCTTGAGAAATTCAAATGGCTATAACTTTTCACTCGGATGTCTGATTCACGTGCATCATATATCGAGACCCTTGAAATTCACCACGGAAGCTCTCGACAAATTCAAACGGCCATAACTTTTGACTCGAATGTATGATCGACGCCCATGATGGATTGATACGCTCAAAATTGAACAACGGAAGCCCTTGAGAAATTCATATTTGTATAACTTTTCAGTCGGATGTCCGATTCACGTGCATCATATATCGACACCCTAGAAATTGAACACGGAAGCTCTCGGCAAATTCAAACGGCCATAACTTTTGACTCGAATGTATGATCGACGCCCATGATATATCGAGACGCTCAAAATTGAATAACGGAAGCTCTCGTGAAATTCTAATGGCCATAACTTTTCACTCGAATGTCCGATTCATGTGCATCATATATCGAGACCCTTGAAATTGACCACGGAAGCTCTCGGCAAATTCAAACTGCCATAACTTTTGACTCAAATGTATGATCGACGCCCATGATATATCGAGATGCTCAAAATTGAACAACGAAAGCTCGCAAGAAATTCTAATGGCTATAACTTTTCACTCAGATGTTCGATTCACGTGCATCATAAATCGAGACCCTCGAAATTGACCACGGAAGCTCTAGACAAATTCAAACGGCCATAACTTTTAACTCGAATGTATGATCGACGCCCATGATATATCGAGACGCTCAAAATTGAACAACGGAAGCTCTTGAGAAACTCAAATGACTATAACTTTTCACTCGGATGTCTGATTCACGTGCATCATATATCGAGACCCTTGAAATTGACCACGGAAGCTCTCGGCAAATTCAAACAGCCATAACGTTTGACTCGAATGTATGATCGATGCCCATGATATATCGAGACGCTCAAAATTGAACAACAGAAGCTCTCGAGAAATTCAAATTGCTATAACTTTTCTCTCGGATGTCTGATTCACGTGCATCATATATCGAGACCCTTGGAATTGACCATTGATGCTCTCGACAAATTCAAACGGCCATAACTTTTGACTCGAATGTATGATCGACGCCCATGATATATCGAGACGCTCAAAATTGAACAACGAAAGCTCGCAAGAAATTCTAATGGCTAAAACTTTTCACTCGGATGTTCGATTCACGTGCATCATAAATCGAGACCCTCGAAATTGACCATGGAAGCTCTGGACAAATTCAAACGGCCATAACTTTTAACTCGAATGTATGATCGACGCCCATGATATATCGAGACGCTCAAAATTGAACAACGGAAGCTCTTGAGAAATTCAAATGGCTATAACTTTCCACTCGGATGTCTGATTCACGTGCATCATATATCGAGACCCTTGAAATTGACCACGGAAGCTCTCGACAAATTCAAACGGCCATAACTTTTGACTCGAATGTATGATCGACACCCATGATTGATTGAGACGCTCAAAATTGAACAACGGAAGCTCTCGAGAAATTCTAATGGCTATAACTTTTCACTCGGATGTCTGATTCATGAGCATCATATATCGAGACCCTTGAAATTGACCACGGAAGCTCTCGACAAATTCAAACGGCCATAACTTTTGACTCGAATGTATGATCGACGCCCATGATATATCGAGATGCTCAAAATTGAACAACGAAAGCTCGCAAGAAATTCTAATGGCTATAACTTTTCACTCAGATGTTCGATTCACGTGCATCATAAATCGAGACCCTCGAAATTGACCACGGAAGCTCTGGACAAATTCAAACGACCATAACTTTTAACTCGAATGTATGATCGACGCCCATGATATATCGAGACGCTCAAAATTGAACAATGGAATCTCTTGAGAAATTCAAATGGCTATAACTTTCCACTCGGATGTCTGATTCACGTGCATCATATATCGAGACCCTTGAAATTGACCAAGGAAGCTCTCGACAAATTCAAACGGCCATAACTTTTGACTCGAATGTATGATCGACACCCATGATTGATTGAGACGCTCAAAATTGAACAACGGAAGCTCTCGAGAAATTCTAATGGCTATAACTTTTCACTCGGATGTCTGATTCATGAGGATCATATACCGAGACCCTTGAAATTGACCACGGAAGCTCTAGACAAATTCAAACGGCCATAACTTTTGACTCGAATGTATGATCAATGCCCAAGATATATCGAGACGCTCAAAATTGAACAACAGAAGCTCTCGAGAAATTCAAATGGCTATAACTTTTCTCTAGGATGTCTGATTCACGTGCATCATATATCGAGACCCTTGAAATTGACCATTGAAGCTCTCGACAAATTCAAAAGGCCATAACTTTTGACTCGAATGTATGATCGACGCCCATGATATATCGAGACGCTCAAAATTGAATAACGGAAGGTCTCGAGAAAGTCTAATGGCCATAACTTTTCACTCGAATGTCCGATTCACGTGCATCATAAATCGAGACCCTTGAAATTGACCACGGAAGCTCTCGGCAAATTGAAACGGCCATAACTTTTGACTCGAATGTATGATCGACGCCCATGATATATCGAGACGCTCAAAATTGAACAACGAAAGCTCTCAAGAAATTCTAATGGCTATAAATTTTCACTCGGATGTCCGATTCTTGTCTATCATAAACCGAGACCCTCGAAATTGACCACGGAAGCTCTGGACAAATTCAAACGGCCATAACTTTTAACTCGAATGTATGATCGACGCCCATGATATATCGAGACGCTCAAAATTGAACAACGGAAGCTCTTGAGAAACTCAAATGACTATAACTTTTCACTCGGATGTCTGATTCACGTGCATCATATATCGAGACCCTTGAAATTGACCACGGAAGCTCTCGGCAAATTCAAACGGCCATAACGTTTGACTCGAATGTATGATCGATGCCCATGATATATCGAGACGCTCAAAATTGAACAACAGAAGCTCTCGAGAAATTCAAATTGCTATAACTTTTCTCTCGGATGTCTGATTCACGTGCATCATATATCGAGACCCTTGGAATTGACCATTGATGCTCTCGACAAATTCAAACGGCCATAACTTTTGACTCGAATGTATGATCGACGCCCATGATATATCGAGACGCTCAAAATTGAACAACGAAAGCTCGCAAGAAATTCTAATGGCTAAAACTTTTCACTCGGATGTTCGATTCACGTGCATCATAAATCGAGACCCTCGAAATTGACCATGGAAGCTCTGGACAAATTCAAACGGCCATAACTTTTAACTCGAATGTATGATCGACGCCCATGATATATCGAGACGCTCAAAATTGAACAACGGAAGCTCTTGAGAAATTCAAATGGCTATAACTTTCCACTCGGATGTCTGATTCACGTGCATCATATATCGAGACCCTTGAAATTGACCACGGAAGCTCTCGACAAATTCAAACGGCCATAACTTTTGACTCGAATGTATGATCGACACCCATGATTGATTGAGACGCTCAAAATTGAACAACGGAAGCTCTCGAGAAATTCTAATGGCTATAACTTTTCACTCGGATGTCTGATTCATGAGCATCATATATCGAGACCCTTGAAATTGACCACGGAAGCTCTCGGCAAATTCAAACGGCCATAACTTTTGACTCGAATGTATGATCGACGCCCATGATATATCGAGACGCTCAAAATTGAACAACGAAAGCTCTCAAGAAATTCTAATGGCTCTAAATTTTCACTCGGATGTCCGATTCACGTGCATCATCAATCGAGACCCTCGAAATTGACCACGGAAGCTCCGGACAAATTCAAACAGCCATAACTTTTAACTCGAATGTATGATCGACGCCCATGATATATCGAGACGCTCATAATTGAAAAACGGAAGCTCTTGAGAAATTCAAATGGCTATAACTTTTCACTCGGATGTCTGATTCACGTGCATCATATATCGAGACCCTTGAAATTGACTACGGAAGCTCTCGGCAAATTCAAACGGCCATAACTTTTGACTCGAATGTATGATCGACGCCTATGATATATCGAGACGCTCAAAATTGAATAACGGAAGCTCTCGAGAAATTCTAATGGCTATAACTGATGAGAATCATGAAACTGGTCAAATACAGGCTAAAGGCCCAAGTGGAGAAGGACGAAGGCCCAAGTGGAAAAGGACAAAGCCCCCGAGTGGAGAAGGATGAAGGCCCAAGTGGAGAAGGATGAAGGCCCAGAGGCAGAGACACTATCAAGACTATTAATTGTTGCTGAAGGCCCAAGTTAAATAAGTTTTTAGTTATAATTTATTTTTATTGTATTTTTGGCCCAAACTGTTTAGAAGGCCCATGTCTATTTTTATCTATTTGTTTAGATACACTATAAGTATTTGTTTTTGTTTTCAATAAAAGAAAACTTTTGGCATTTTGATAAAATTGGGTGAGAGTTTCTCTCTGGGTTCCTTGTTGAACCAATATCAGACTTATCAAGGTAATCCTTGTGGCGTCTACCCTGACTTATCTTCCTTCACCGGAAGTGGCGTCTACCCAGACTTATCTTCCTTAACCGGAAGTGGCGTCTACCCAGACTTATCTTCCTTCACTGGAAGTGGCGTCTACCCTGACTTATCTTCCTTCACCGGAAGTGGCGTCATCCAAAAACTCTACAGCCTGTATCAAGTGATCCGCCCCGTAAGGTCACAAAGGAATATGAAAAAGAAGAGTGATACACCCGAGGAAAAGAGTGATACACATGAGAGAAAATTTAATTATTTTGCAGAGGCGAGTGAAGTGAGGAAAGTGTTAACTGCTCATGAACCACTCAATCTACAGTATTGCAAAGACAGAAAAATTTCTACTGATAATTCTAATGAGTTTACTATTTCTATTTCTCCTAGTGTTCACCCATTATTGCAGGAATTTAAAAATGTCTTTCCTAAGGAGATTTCTCATGGACTACCACCTTCAAGAGGAATAGAACATCAAGTTGATCTCCTCCCCGGAGCTTCATTGCCTTACAGGCCAACTTACAAAAGCAATCCCCAAGAGACTCAACGTAAGGATGCACATGCCAAAGTTGAGTATGTGAAAAGATTGTATGACCAAGTGAAGGTGCAAATTGCAAAGAAGAATGAAAGCTATGTCAAGCAAGCCCACAAGAAAAGGAAGGAAGTGGTACTTGAACACGGTGATGATCCTGAACATTTGAGGACAAATGTTTTCCAAGAAGGAGGGAATGATGAGAATCATGAAACTGGTCAAATACAGGCTAAAGGCCCAAGTGGAGAAGGACGAAGGCCCAAGTGGAGAAGGACAAAGCCCCCGAGTGGAGAAGGATGAAGGCCCAAGTGGAGAAGGATGAAGGCCCAGAGGCAGAGACACTATCAAGACTATTAATTGTTGCTGAAGGCCCAAGTTAAATAAGTTTTTAGTTATAATTTATTTTTATTGTAATTTTGGCCCAAACTGTTTAGAAGGCCCATGTCTATTTTTATCTATTTGTTTAGATACACTATAAGTATTTGTTTTTGTTTTCAATAAAAGAAAAGTTTTGGCATTTTGATAAAATTGGGTGAGAGTTTCTCTCTGGGTTCCTTGTTGAACCAATATCAGACTTATCAAGGTAATCCTTGTGGCGTCTACCCTGACTTATCTTCCTTCACCGGAAGTGGCGTCTACCCAGACTTATCTTCCTTAACCGGAAGTGGCGTCTACCCAGACTTATCTTCCTTCACTGGAAGTGGCGTCTACCCTGACTTATCTTCCTTCACCGGAAGTGGCGTCATCCAAAAACTCTACAGCCTGTATCAAGTGATCCGCCCCGTAAGGTTCACATCAATAACGTTTCACTCGAATGTCCGATTCACGTGCATCATATATCGAGACCCTTGAAATTGACCACAGAAGCTCTCGGCAAATTGAAACGGCCATAACTTTTGACTCGAATGTATGATCGACGCCCATGATATATCGAGACGCTCAAAATTGAGCAACGAAAGCTCTCAAGAAATTCTAATGGCTATAAATTTTCACTCGGATGTCCGATTCACGTCTATCATAAACCGAGACCCTCGAAATTGACCACGGAAGCTCTGGACAAATTCAAACGGCCATAACTTTTAACTCGAATGTATGATCGACGCCCATGATATATCGAGATGCTCAAAATTGAACAACGGAAGCTCTTGAGAAACTCAAATGACTATAACTTTTCACTCGGATGTCTGATTCACGTGCATCATATATCGAGACCCTTGAAATTGACCACGGAAGCTCTCGGCAAATTCAAACGGCCATAACGTTTGACTCGAATGTATGATCGATGCCCATGATATATCGAGACGCTCAAAATTGAACAACAGAAGCTATCGAGAAATTCAAATTGCTATAACTTTTCTCTCGGATGTCTGATTCACGTGCATCATATATCGAGACCCTTGAAATTGACCATTGATGCTCTCGACAAATTCAAACGGCCATAACTTTTGACTCGAATGTATGATCGACGCCCATGATGGATTGAGACGCTCAAAATTGAACAACGGAAGCCCTCGAGAAATTCAAATTTGTATTACTTTTCATTCGGATGTCCGATTCACGTGCATCATATATCGACACCCTAGAAATTGAACACGGAAGCTCTTAACAAATTCAAACGGCCATAACGTTTGACTCGAATGTATGATCGACGCCCATTATATATCGAGACACTCAAAATTGAACAACTGAAGCTCTCGAGAAATTCTAATGGCTATAAATTTTCACTCGAATGTCTGATTCACGTGCATCATATATCGAGACCCTTGAAATTGACTACGGAACCTCTCGACAAATTCAAACGGCCATAACGTTTGACTCGAATGTATGATCGATGCCCATGATATATCGAGACGCTCAAAATTGAACAACAGAAGCTCTCGAGAAATTCAAATTGCTATAACTTTTCTCGCGGATGTCTGATTCACGTGCATCATATATCGAGACCCATGAAATTGACCATTGATGCTCTCGACAAATTCAAACGGCCATAACTTTTGACTCGAATGTATGATCGACGCCCATGATATATCGAGACGCTCAAAATTGAATAACGGAAGCTCTCGAGAAATTCTAATGGCTATAACTTTTCACTCGAATGTCCGATTCACATGCATCATATATTGAGACCCTTGAAATTGACCACAGAAGCTCTCGGCAAATTCAAACGGCCATAACTTTTGACTCGAATGTATGATAAACGCCCACGATATATCGAGACGCTGAAATTTGGACAACGAAAGCTCTCAAGAAATTCTAATGGCTATAAATTTTCACTCGGATGTCCGATTCACGTGCATCATAAATCGAGACCCTCGAAATTGACCACGGAAGCTCTGGACAAATTCAAACAGCCATAACTTTCAACTAGAATGTATGATCGACGCCCATGATATATCGAGACGCTCAAAATTGAAAAACGGAAGCTATGGAGAAATTCAAATGGCTATAACTTTTCACTCGGATGTCTGATTCACGTGCATCATATATCGAGACCCTTGAAATTGACCACGGAAGCTCTCGACAAATTCAAACGGCCATAACTTTTGACTCGAATGTATGATCGACGCCCATGATGGATTGTGATGTGAACCTTACGGGGCGGATCGTTTGATACAGGCTACGGAGGTTTTGGATGACGCCACTTCCGGTGAAGGAAGCTAAGTCAGGGTAGACGCCACTTCCGGTGAAGGAAGATAAGTCAGGGTAGACGCCACTTCCAACGAAGGAAGATAAGTCTGGGTAGACGCCACTTCCAGTGAAGGAAGATAAGTCAAGGTAGACGCCACAAGGATTACCTTGATAAGTCTGATAATTGGTTCAACAAGGAACCCAGAGAGAAACTCTCACCAAATTTTATCTAAATGCCAAAAGTCTTTTTTTTATTGAAAATAAAAACCAATACTTATAGTGTATCAGAACAAAAAGATAAAAATAGACATGGGCCTTCTAAACAGGTTGGGCCAAAATTACAATAAATAAAAATTATAACTAAAAACATATTTAACTTGGGCCTTCAAATTAGTTTGGGCCTTCAGCAACAATTAATTGTCTTGATAGTGTCTCTGCCTCTGGATCTTCATCCTTCTCCACTTGGGCCTTCATCCTTCTCCACTTGGGGGCTTTGTCCTTCTCCACTTGGGTCTTCGTCCTTCTCCACTTGGGCCTTTAGCCTGTATTAAGCCAGTTTCATGATTCTCATCAGATTGAGACGCTCAAAATTGAACAACGGAAGCCCTCGAGAAATTCAAATTTGTATAACTTTTCATTCGGATGTCCGATTCACGTGCATCATATATCGACACCCTAGAAATTGAACACGGAAGCTCTTAACAAATTCAAACGGCCATAACGTTTGACTCGAATGTATGATCGACGCCCATTATATATCGAGACACTCAAAATTGAACAACTGAAGCTCTCGAGAAATTCTAATGGCTATAAATTTTCACTCGAATGTCTGATTCACGTGCATCATATATCGAGACCCTTGAAATTGACCACGGAAGCTCTGGACAAATTCAAACGGCCATAACTTTTGACTCGAATGTATGATCGATGCCCATGATATATCGAGACGCTCAAAATTGAACAACAGAAGCTCTCGAGAAATTCAAATTGCTATAACTTTTCTCTCGGATGTCTGATTCACGTGCATCATATATCGAGACCCTTGAAATTGACCATTGATGCTCTCGACAAATTCACACGGCCATAACTTTTGACTCGAATGTATGATCGACGCCCATGATATATCGAGACGCTCAAAATTAAATAACGGAAGCTCTCGACAAATTCTAATGGCTATAACTTTTCACTCGAATGTCCGATTCACGTGCATCATATATTGAGACCCTTGAAATTGACCACGGAAGGTCTCGGCAAATTCAAATGGCCATAACTTTTGACTCGAATGTATGATCCACGCCCGTGATATATCGAGACGCTCAAAATTGAACAACGAAAGCTCTCAAGAAATTGTAATGGCTATAACCTTTCACTCGGATGTCCGATTCACGTGCATCATAAATCGAGACCCTCGAAATTGACCACGGAAGCTCTGGACAAATTCAAACGGCTATAACTTTTAACTAGAATGTATGATCGACGCCCATGATATATCGAGACGCTCAGAATTGAACAACGGAAGCTCTTGAGAAACTCAAATGACTATAACTTTTCACTAGGATGTCTGATTCACGTGCATCATATATCGAGACCCTTGAAATTGACCACGGAAGCTCTCGGCAAATTCAAACGGCCATAAATTTTGACTCGAATGTATGATCGACGCCCACGATATATCGAGACGCTGAAATTTGGCCAACGAAAGCTCTCAAGAAATTCTAATGGCTATAAATTTTCAATCGAATGTCCGATTCACGTGCATCATAAATCGAGACACTCGAAATTGACCACGGAAGCTCTGGACAAATTCAAACGGCCATAACTTTTAACTCGAATGTTTGATCGACGCCCATGATATATCGAGACGCTCAAAATTGAACAACGGAAGCTCTTGAGAAATTCAAATGGCTATAACTTTTCACTCGGATGTCTGATTCACGTGCATCATATATCGAGACCCTTGAAATTGACCACGGAAGCTCTCGACAAATTCAAACAGCCATAACTTTTGACTCGAATGTATGATCGACGCCAATGATATATCGAGACGCTCAAAATTGAACAACGGAAGCCCTCGAGAAATTCAAATTTGTATAACTTTTCATTCGGATGTCCGATTCCCGTGCATCATATATTGACACCTTAGAAATTGAACAAGGAAGCTCTTAACAAATTCAAACGGCCATAACGTTTGACCCGAATGTATGATCGACGCCCATTATATATCGAGACACTCAAAATTGAACAACAGAAGCTCTCGAGAAATTATAATGGCTATAAATTTTCACTCAAATGTCTGATTCACGTGCATCATATATCGAGACCCTTGAAATTGACTACGGAAGTTCTCGACAAATTCAAACGGCCATAACTTTTGACTCGAATGTATGATCGACGCCCATGATATATCGAGATGCTCAAAATTGAACAACGGAAGCTCTCGAGAAATTCTAATGGCTATATTTTTTCACTCGAATGTCCGATTCACGTGCATCATATATCGAGACCCTTGAAATTGACCACGGAAGCTCTCGGCAAATTCAAACGGCCATAACGTTTGACTCGAATGTATGATCGATGCCCATGATATATCGAGACGCTCAAAATTGAACAACAGAAGCTCTCGAGAAATTCAAATGGCTATAACTTTTCTCTCGGATGTCTGATTCACGTGCATCATATATCGAGACCCTTGAAATTGACCATTAAAGCTCTCGACAAATTCAAACGGCCATAACTTTTGACTCGAATGTATGATCGACGCCCATGATATATCGAGACGCTCAAAATTGAATAACGGAAGCTCTCGAGAAATTCTAATGGCTATAACTTTTAACTCGAATGTCCGATTCACGTGCATCATATATTGAGACCCTTGAAATTGACCACGGAAGCTCTCGACAAATTCAAACGGCCATAACTTTTGACTCGAATGTATGATCGACGCCCAAGATATATCGAGACGCTCAAAATTTAACAACGAAAGCTCTCAAGAAATTCTAATGGCTATAACCTTTCACTCGGATGTCCGATTCACGTGCATCATAAATCGAGACCCTCAAAATTGACCACGGAAGCTCTGGACAAATTCAAACGGCCATAACTTTTAACTCGAATGTATGATCGACGCCCATGATATATCGAGACGCTCAAAATTGAACAACGGAAGCTCTTGAGAAACTCAAATGACTATAACTTTTCACTCGGATGTCTGATTCACGTGCATCATATATCGAGACCCTTGAAATTGACCACGGAAGCTCTCGGCAAATTCAAACGGCCATAACTTTTGACTCGAATGTATGATCGACGCCCATGATATATCGAGACGCTCAAAATTGAAAAACGAAAGCTCTCAAGAAATTCTAATGGCTATAAATTTTCACTCGGATGTCCGATTCACGTGCATCATAAATCGAGACCCTCGAAATTGACCACGGAAGCTCTGGACAAATTCAAACGGCCATAAGTTTTAACTTGAATGTATGATCGACGCCCATGATATATTGAGACGCTCAAAATTGAATAACGGAAGCTCTTGAGAAATTTAAATGGCTATAACTTTTCACTTGGATGTCTGATTCACGTGCATCATATATCGAGACCCTTGAAATTGACCACGGAAGCTCTCGGCAAATTCAAACGGCCATAACTTTTGACTCGAATGTATGATCCACGCCCATGATATATCGAGACGCTCAAAATTGAACAACGAAAGCTCTCAAGAAATTGTAATGGCTATAACCTTTCACTCGGATGTCCGATTCACGTGCATCATAAATCGAGACCCTCGAAATTGACCACGGAAGCTCTGGACAAATTCAAACGGCCATAACTTTTAACTCGAATGTATGATCGACACCCATGATATATCGAGACGCTCAAAATTGAAAAACGAAAGCTCTCAAGAAATTTTAATGGCTATAAATTTTCACTCGGATGTCCGATTCACGTGCATCATAAATCGAGACCCTCGAAATTGACCACGGAAGCTCTGGACAAATTCAAACGGCCATAAGTTTTAACTCAAATGTATGATCGACGCCCATGATATATTGAGACGCTCAAAATTGAATAACGGAAGCTCTTGAGAAATTCAAATGGCTATAACTTTTCACTCGGATGTCTGATTCACGTGCATCATATATCGAGACCCTTGAAATTGACCACGGAAGCTCTCGGCAAATTCAAACGGCCATAACTTTTGACTCGAATGTATGATCCACGCCCATGATATATCGAGCCGCTCAAAATTGAACAACGAAAGCTCTTCAGAAATTGTAATGGCTATAACCTTTCACTCGGATGTCCGATTCACGTGCATCATAAATCGAGACCCTCGAAATTGACCACGGAAGCTCTGGACAAATTCAAACGGCCATAACTTTTAACTCGAATGTATGATCGACACCCATGATATATCGAGACGCTCAAAATTGAACAACGGAAGCTCTTGAGAAACTCAAATGACTATAACTTTTCACTCGGATGTCTGATTCACGTGCATCATATATTGAGACCCTTGAAATTGACCACGGAAGCTCTCGGCAAATTCAAACGGCCATAACTTTTGACTCGAATGTATGATCGACGCCCATGATATATCGAGACGCTCAAAATTGAATAACGAAAGCTCTCAAGAAATTCTAATGGCTATAAATTTTCACTCGGATGTCCGATTCACGTGCATCATAAATCGAGACCCTCGAAATTGACCACGGAAGCTCTGGACAAATTCAAACGGCCATAAGTTTTAACTCGAATGTATGATCGACGCCCATGATATATTGAGACGCTCAAAATTGAATAACGGAAGCTCTTGAGAAATTCAAATGGCTATAACTTTTCACTCGGATGTCTGATTCACGTGCATCATATATTGAGACCCTTGAAATTGACCACGGAAGCTCTCGGCAAATTCAAACGGCCATAACTTTTGACTCGAATGTATGATCGACGCCCATGATATATCGAGACGCTCAAAATTGAAAAACGAAGGCTCTCAAGAAATTCTAATGGCTATAAATTTTCACTCGGATGTCCGATTCACGTGCATCATAAATCGAGACCCTCGAAATTGACCACGGAAGCTCTGGACAAATTCAAACGGCCATAACTTTTAACTCGAATGTATGATCAACGCCCATGATATATTGAGACGCTCAAAATTGAATAACGGAAGCTCTTGAGAAATTCAAATGGCTATAACTTTTCACTCGGATGTCTGATTCACGTGCATCATATATCGAGACCCTTGAAATTGACCACGGAAGCTCTTGGCAAATTCAAACGGCCATAACTTTTGACTCGAATGTATGATCCACGCCCATGATATATCGAGACGCTCAAAATTGAACAACGAAAGCTCTTAAGAAATTCTAATGGCTATAACCTTTCACTCGGATGTCCGATTCACGTGCATCATAAATCGAGACCCTCGAAATTGACCACGGAAGCTCTGGACAAATTCAAACGGCCATAACTTTTAACTCGAATGTATGATCGACACCCATGATATATCGAGACGCTCAAAATTGAACAACGGAAGCTCTTGAGAAACTCAAATGACTATAACTTTTCACTCGGATGTCTGATTCACGTGCATCATATATTGAGACCCTTGAAATTGACCACGGAAGCTCTCGGCAAATTCAAACGGCCATAACTTTTGACTCGAATGTATGATCGACGCCCATGATATATCGAGACGCTCAAAATTGAATAACGAAAGCTCTCAAGAAATTCAAATGGCTATAAATTTTCACTCGGATGTCCGATTCACGTGCATCATAAATCGAGACCCTCGAAATTGACCACGGAGGCTCTGGACAAATTCAAACGGCCATAACTTTTAACTCGAATGTATGATCGACGCCCATGATATATTGAGACGCTCAAAATTGAATAACGGAAGCTCTTGAGAAATTCAAATGGCTATAACTTTTCACTCGGATGTCTGATTCACGTGCATCATATATCGAGACCCTTGAAATTGACCACGGAAGCTCTCGGCAAATTCAAACGGCCATAACTTTTGACTCGAATGTATGATCCACGCCCATGATATATCGAGACGCTCAAAATTGAACAACGAAAGCTCTCAAGAAATTGTAATGGCTATAACCTTTCACTCGGATGTCCGATTCACGTGCATCATAAATCGAGACCGTCGAAATTGACCACGGAAGCTCTGGACAAATTCAAACGGCTATAACTTTTAACTCGAATGTATGATCGACGCCCATGATATATCGAGACGCTCAGAATTGAACAACGGAAGTTCTTGAGAAACTCAAATGACTATAACTTTTCACTCGGATGTCTGATTCACGTGCATCATATATCGAGACCCTTGAAATTGACCACGGAAGCTCTCGGCAAATTAAAACGGCCATAACTTTTGACTCGATTGTATGATCGACGCCCACGATATATCGAGACGCTGAAATTTGGCCAACGAAAGCTCTCAAGAAATTCTAATGGCTATAAATTTTCAATCGGATGTCCGATTCACGTGCATCATAAATCGAGACCCTCGAAATTGACCACGGAAGCTCTGGACAAATTCAAACGGCCATAACTTTTAACTCGAATGTATGATCGACGCCCATGATATATCGAGACGCTCAAAATTCAAAAACAGAAGCTCTTGAGAAATTCAAATGGCTATAACTTTTCACTCGGATGTCTGATTCACGTGCATCATATATCGAGACCCTTGAAATTGACCACGGAAGCTCTCGGCAAATTCAAACGGCCATAACTTTTGACTCGAATGTATGATCGACGCCCATGATATATCGAGACGCTCAAAATTGAAAAACGAAAGCTCTCAAGAAATTCTAATGACTATAAATTTTCACTCGGATGTCCGATTCACGTGCATCATAAATCGAGACCCTCGAAATTGACCACGGAAGCTCTGGACAAATTCAAACGGCCATAAGTTTTAACTCGAATGTATGATCGACGCCCATGATATATTGAGACGCTCAAAATTGAATAACGGAAGCTCTTGAGAAATTCAAATGGCTATAACTTTTCACTCGGATGTCTGATTCACGTGCATCATATATCGAGACCCTTGAAATTGACCACGGAAGCTCTCGGCAAATTCAAACGGCCATAACTTTTGACTCGAATGTATGATCGACGCCCATGATATATCGAGACGCTCAAAATTGAAAACGAAGCTCTCAAGAAATTCAATGGCTATAATTTTCACTCGGATGTCGATTCACGTGCATCATAATCGAGACCCTGAAATTGACCACGAAGCTCTGGACAAATTCAAACGGCCATAACTTTTAACTCGAATGTATGATCGACGCCCATGATATATCGAGACGCTCAAAATTGAATAACGGAAGCTCTGAGAAATTCAAATGGCTATAACTTTTCACTCGATGTCTGATTCACGTGCATCATATATGAGACCCTTGAAATTGACCACGGAAGCTCTCGGCAAATTCAAACGGCCATAACTTTTGACTCGAATGTATGATCGACGCCCATGATATATCGAGACGCTCAAAATTGAAAAACGAAAGCTCTCAAGAAATTCTAATGGCTATAAATTTTCACTCGGATGTCCGATTCACGTGCATCATAAATCGAGACCCTCGAAATTGACCACGGAGTCTCTGGACAAATTCAAACGGCCATAACTTTTAACTCGAATGTATGATCGACGCCCATGATATATTGAGACGCTCAAAATTGAATAACGGAAGCTCTTGAGAAATTCAAATGGCTATAACTTTTCACTCGGATGTCTGATTCACGTGCATCATATATCGAGACCCTTGAAATTGACCACGGAAGCTCTCGGCAAATTCAAACGGCCATAACTTTTGACTCGAATGTATGATCCACGCCCATGATATATCGAGACGCTCAAAATTGAACAACGAAAGCTCTCAAGAAATTGTAATGGCTATAACCTTTCACTCGGATGTCCGATTCACGTGCATCATAAATCGAGACCTTCGAAATTGACCACGGAAGCTCTGGACAAATTCAAACGGCTATAACTTTTAACTCGAATGTATGATCGACGCCCATGATATATCGAGACGCTCAGAATTGAACAACGGAAGTTCTTGAGAAACTCAAATGACTATAACTTTTCACTCGGATGTCTGATTCACGTGCATCATATATCGAGACCCTTGAAATTGACCACGGAAGCTCTCGGCAAATTAAAACGGCCATAACTTTTGACTCGATTGTATGATCGACGCCCACGATATATCGAGACGCTGAAATTTGGCCAACGAAAGCTCTCAAGAAATTCTAATGGCTATAAATTTTCAATCGGATGTCCGATTCACGTGCATCATAAATCGAGACCCTCGAAATTGACCACGGAAGCTCTGGACAAATTCAAACGGCCATAACTTTTAACTCGAATGTATGATCGACGCCCATGATATATCGAGACGCTCAAAATTCAAAAACAGAAGCTCTTGAGAAATTCAAATGGCTATAACTTTTCACTCGGATGTCTGATTCACGTGCATCATATATCGAGACCCTTGAAATTGACCACGGAAGCTCTCGACAAATTCAAACGGCCATAACTTTTGACTCGAATGTATGGTCGACGCCCATGATGGATGGAGACGCTCAAAATTGAACAACGGAAGCCCTCGAGAAATTCAAATTTGTATAATTTTTCATTCGGATGTCCGATTCACGTGCATCATATATCGACACCCTAGAAATTGACCACGGAAGCTCTTAACAAATTCAAACGGCCATAACTTTTGACTCGAATGTATGATCGACGCCCATGATATATCGAGACGCTCAAAATTGAATAACGGAAGCTCTCGAGAAATTCTAATGGCTATAACTTTTCACTCGAATGTCCGATTCACGTGCATCATATATCGAGACCCTTGAAATTGACCACGGAAGCACTCGGCAAATTCAAACGGCCATAACTTTTGACTCGAATGTATGATAGACGCCCACGATATATCGAGACGCTGAAATTTGGACAACGAAAGCTCTCAAGAAATTCAAATGGCTATAACTTTTCATTCGGATGTCCGATTCACGTGCATCATATATCGACACCCTAGAAATTGAACACGGAAGCTCTTAACAAATTCAAACGGCCATAACGTTTGACTCGAATGTATGATCGACGCCCATGATATATTGAGACGCTCAAAATTGAATAACGGAAGCTCTTGAGAAATTCAAATGGCTATAACTTTTCACTCGGATGTCTGATTCACGTGCATCATATATCGAGACCCTTGAAATTGACCGCGGAAACTCTTGGCAAATTCAAACGGCCATATCTTTTGACTCGAATGTATGATCGACGCCCATGATATATCGAGACGCTCAAAATTGAACAACGAAAGCTCTCAAGAAATTCTAATGGCTATAACCTTTCATTCGGATGTCCGATTCACGTGCGTCATATATCGACACCCTAGAAATTGAACACGGAAGCTCTCAACAAATTCAAACGGCCTTAACTTTTGACTCGAATGTATGATCGACGCCCATGATATATTGAGACGCTCAAAATTGTACATCGAAAGCTCTCGAGAAATTCAAATGGTTATAACTTTTCTCTCAGATGTCTGATTCACGTGCATCATATATCGAGACCCTTGAAATTGACCGCGGAAGCTCTCTTCAAATTCAAACGGCCATATCTTTTGACTCGAATGTATGATCAACGCCCATGATATATCGAGACACTCAAAATTGAAAAACGGAAGCTCTCGAGAAATTCTAATGGCTATAACTTTTCATTCGGATGTCCGATTCACGTGCGTCATATATCGACACCCTTGAAATTGAACACGGAAGCTTTCGACAAATTCAAACGGCCATAACTTTTGACTCGAATGTATGATCCACGCCAATGATATAGCGAGACGCTAAAAATTGAACAAGGGAATATCTCGAGAAAGTCAAATGGCTACAACTTTTCACTCGGATGTCCGATTCAAATGCATCATATATCGAGACCCTCGAAATTGAACACGGAAACTCTCGGCACATTTAAACGGCCATAAGTTTTGACTCGAATGTATGATCGACGCCCATGATATGTCGAGACGCTCAAAATTGAACAACGGAAGCCCTCGAGAAATTCAAATGTGTATAACTTTTCATTCGGATATCGGATTCAGGTGCGTCATATATCAACACCCTAGAAATTGAACACGGAAGCTCTCGACAAATTCAAACGGCCATAACTTTTGACTCGAATGTATGATCGACGCCCAGGATATATCGAGACGCTCAAAATTGAACAACGGAAGCTCTCGAGAAATTGTAAAGGCTATAACTTTTCACTCGGATGTCCGATTCACGTGCATCATATATCGAGACCCTTGAAATTGACCACGGAAGCTCTCGGCAAATTCAAACGGTCATAACTTTTGACTCGAATGTATGATCGACGCCCATGATATATAGAGACGCTCAAAATTGAACAACAGAAGCTCTCGTGAAATTCTAATGGCTATAACTTTTCACTCGGATGTCCGATTCACGTGCATCATATATCGAGACCCTCAAAATTGACCACGGAAGCTCTCGGCAAATTCAAACGGCCATAACTTTTGACTCGAATGTATGATCGACGCCAATGATAGATTGAGACGCTCAAAATTGAACAACGGAAGCCCTCGAGAAATTCAAATTTGTATAACGTTTCATTCGGATGTCCGTTTCACTTGCGTCATATATCGACACCAAAGAAATTGAACACGGAAGCTCTCGACAAATTCAAACGGCCATAACTGATGTGAACCTGAGTAGGAGCGGATCGTTTGATACAGGTTACAGAGATTTGGATGACGCCACTTCCAGTGAAGGAAGATAAGTCAGGGTAGACGCCACTTCCAGTGAAGGAAGATAAGTCTGGGTAGACGCCACTTCCGGTTAAGGAAGATAAGTCTGGGTAGACGCCACTTCCAATGAAGGAAGATAAGTCTGGGTAGACGCCACAAGGATTACCTTGATAAGTCTGATAATTGGTTCAACAAGGAACCCAGAGAGAAACTCTCACCAAATTTATCAAATGCCAAAAGTCTTTTTTTATTCAAAACAAAAACCAATACTTATAGTGTATCTGAACTAAAAGATAAAAATAGACATGGGCCTTCTAAATAGTTTGGGCCAAAATTACAATAAATAAAAATTATAACTAAAATATATATTTAACTTGGGCCTTCAGCAACAATTAATAGTCTTGATAGTGTCTCTGCCTCTGGGCCTTCATCCTTCTCCACTTGGGCCTTCATCCTTCTCCACTCGGGGGCTTTGTCCTTCTCCACTTGGGCCTTCGTCCTTCTCCACATGGGCCTTTAGACTGTATTGGCCTGTTTCATGATTCTCATCAATAACATTGGACTCGAATGTATGATCAACGCCCTTGACATATCGAGACGCTCAAAATTGAACAACGGAAGCCCTCGAGAAATTCAAATTTGTATAACTTTTCATTCGGATGTCCGATTCACGTGCGTCATATATCGACACCCTAGAAATTGAACACGGAAGCTCTCGACAAATTCAAACGGCCATAACTTTTGACTCGGATGTATGATCGACGCCCATGATATATCGAGACGCTCAAAATTGAACAACGGAAGCTCTCGAGAAATTCAAATGGCTATAACTTTTCTCTCGGATGTCCGATTCACGTGCATCATATATCGAGACCCTTAAAATTGACCGCGGAAGCTCTCGGCAAATTCAAACGGCCATATCTTTTGACTCGAATGTATGATTGACGCCCATGATATATCGAGACACTAAAAATTGAACAACGGAAGATCTCGAGAAATTCTAATGGCTATAACTTTTCACTCGAATGTCCGATTCAAGTGCATCACATATCGAGACCCTTGAAATTGACCACGGAAACTCTCGGCAAATTCAAACGGCCATAACTTTTGACTCGAATGTAAGATCGACGCCCATGATATATCGAGACGCTAAAAATTGAACAAGGGAATATCTTGAGAAATTCAAATGGCTATAACTTTTCACTCGGATGTCCGATTCACATGCATCATATATCCAGACCCTCGAAATTGAACACGGAAGCTCTCGTCAAATTTAAACGGCCATAACTTTTGACTCGAATGTATGATCGACGCCCATGATAGATCGAGACGCTCAAAATTGAACAACGGAAGCCCTCGAGAAATTCAAATTTGTATAACTTTTCATTCGGATGTCCGATTCACGTGCGTCATATATCGACACCCTAGAAATTGAACACGGAAGCTCTCGACAAATTCAAACGGCCATAACATTGGACTCGAATGTATGATCAACGCCCTTGATATATCGAGACGCTCAAAATTGAATAACGGAAGCCCTCGAGAAATTCAAATTTGTATAAGTTTTCATTCGGATGTCCGATTCACGTGCGTCATATATCGACACCCTAGAAATTGAACACGAAAGCTCTCGACAAATTCAAACGGCCATAACTTTTGACTCGAATGTATGATCGACGCCCATGATATATTGAGACGCTCAAAATTGAACAATGGAAGTTCTCGAGAAATTCAAATTTGTATAACTTTTCATTCGGATGGTCGATTCACGTGCGTCATATATCGACACCCTAGAAATTGAACACGGAAACTCTCGACAAATTCAAACAGCCTTAACTTTTGACTCGAATGTATGATCGACGCCCATGATATATCGAGACGCTCAAAATTGAACAACGGAAGCTCTCGAGAAATTCTAATGGCTATAACTTGATGAGAATCATGAAACTGGCCAAATACAGGCTAAAGGCCCAAGTGGAGAAGGACGAAGGCCCAAGTGGAGAAGGACAAAGCCCCCGAGTGGAGAAGGATGAAGGCCCAGAGGCAGAGACACTATCAAGACTATTAATTGTTGCTGAGGGCCCAAGTTAAATAAGTTTTTAGTTATAATTTATTTTTATTGTAATTTTGGCCCAAACTGTTTAGAAGGCCCATGTCTATTTTTATCTTTTTGTTCAGCTACACTATAAGTATGGGTTTTTGTTTTGAATAAAAAAAACTTTTGGCATTTTCATAAAATTGGGTGAGAGTTTCTCTCTAGGTTCCTTGTTGAACCAATATCAGACTTATCAAGGTAATCCTTGTGGCGTCTATCCTGACTTATCTTCCTTAACCGGAAGTGGCGTCTACCCAGACTTATCTTCCTTCACTGGAAGTGGCGTCTACCCAGACTTATCTTCCTTCATTGGAAGTGGCGTCTACCCTGACTTATCTTCCTTCACTGGAAGTGGCGTCATCCAAATCTCTGTAACCTGTATCAAACGATCCGCTCCTACTCAGGTTCACATCAGTTTGATACAGGCTACGAAGGTTTGGATGACGCCACTTCCGGTGAAGGAAGATAAGTCAGGATAGACGCCACTTCCGGTGAAGGAAGATAAGTCAGGTTAGACGCCACTTCCGGTGAAGGAAGATAAGTCTGGGTAGACGCCACTTCCAGTGAAGGAAGATAAGTCTGGGTAGACGCCACTTCCAATGAAGGAAGATAAGTCTGGGTAGACGCCACTTCCAGTGAAGGAAGATAAGTCTAGGTAGACGCCACAAGGATTACCTTGATAAGTCTGATATTGGTTCAACAAGGAACCCAGAGAGAAACTCTCACCAAATTTTATCAAATGCCAAAAGTTTCTTTTTTTATTCAAAACCAAAACCCATACTTATAGTGTAGCTGAACAAAAAGATAAAAATAGACATGGGCCTTCTAAACAGTTTGGGCCAAAATTACAATAAAAATAAATTATAACTAAAAACTTATTTAACTTGGGCCCTCAGCAACAATTAATAGTCTTGATAGTGTCTCTGCCTCTGGGCCTTCATCCTTCTCCACTCGGGGGCTTTGTCCTTCTCCACTTGGGCCTTCGTCCTTCTCCACTTGGGCCTTTAGCCTGTATTTGGCCAGTTTCATGATTCTCATCATAACTTTTCACTCGGATGTCCGATTCACGTGCATCATATATCGAGACCCTTGAAATTGACCGCGGAAGCTCTCGGCAAATTCAAACGACCATATCTTTTGACTCGAATGTATGATCGACGCCCATGATATATCGAGACACTCAAAATTGAACAACCGAAGCTCTCGAGAAATTCAAATGGCTATTACTTTTCTCTCGGATGTCTAATTCACGTGCATCATATATCGAGACCCTTGAAATTGACCGCGGAAGCTCTCGGCAAATTCAAACGGCCATATCTTTTGACTCGAATGTATGATCGACGCCCATGATATATCGAGACACTCAAAATTGAACAATGGAAGCTCTCGGGAAATTCTAATGGCTATAACTTTTCACTCGAATGTCCGATTCACGTGCATCACATATCGAGACCCTTGAAATTGAACACGGAAGCTCTCGGCAAATTTAAACAGCCATATCTTTTGACTCGAATGTATGATCGACGCCCATGATATATCGAGACACTCAAAATTGAACAACGGAAGGTCTCGAGAAATTTAAATGGCTATAACTTTTCTCTAGGATGTCTGATTCACGTGCATCATATATCGAGTCCCTTGAAATTGACCGCGAATGCTCTCGGCAAATTCAAATGGCCATAACTTTTGACTCGAATGTATGATCGACACCCATGATATATCGTGACGCTCAAAATTGAACAACGGAAGCTCTCGAGAAATTCTAATGGCTATAACTTTTCACTCGGATGTCTGATTCACGTGCATCACAAATCGAGACCCTTGAAATTGACCACGGAAGCTCTCGGCAAATTCAAACGGCCATAACTTTTGACTCGAATGTATGATCGACGCCCATGATAGATCGAGACGCTCAAAATTGAACAACGGAAGCCCTCGAGAAATTCAAATTTGTATAACTTTTCATTCGGATGTCCGATTCACGTGCGTCATATATCGACACCCTAGAAATTGAACACGGAAGCTCTCGACAAATTCAAACGGCCATAACATTGGACTCGAATGTATGATCAACGCCCTTGATATATCGAGACGCTCAAAATTGAATAACGGAAGCCCTCGAGAAATTCAAATTTGTATAACTTTTCATTCGGATGTCCGATTCACGTGCGTCATATATCGACACCCTAGAAATTGAACACGAAAGCTCTCGACAAATTCAAACGGCCATAACTTTTGACTCGAATGTATGATCGACGCCCATGATATATAGAGACGCTCAAAATTGAACAACGGAAGCTCTCGCGAAATTCTAATGGCTATAAATTTTCACTCGGATGTCCGATTCACGTGCATCATATATTGAGACCCTTGAAATTGACCGCGGAAGCTCTCGGCAAATTCAAACGGCCATGTCTTTTGACTCGAATGTATGATCGACGCCCATGATATATCGAGACACTCAAAATTGAACAACGGAAGTTCTCGAGAAATTCTAATGGCTATAACATTTCATTCGGATGTCCGATTCTCGTGCGTCATATATCGACACCCTAGAAATTGAACACAGAAGCTCTCGACAAATTCAAACGGCCATAACTTTTGACTCGAATGTATGATCCACGCCCATGATATATCGAGACGCTAAAAATTGAACAAGGGAAAATCTCGAGAAATTCAAATGGCTATAACTTTTCACTCGGATGTCCGATTCACATGCATCATATATCGAGACCCTCGAAATTGAACACGGAAGCTCTCGGCAAATTTAAACAGCCATAACTTTTGACTCGAATGTATGATCGACGCCCATGATAGATTGAGACGCTCTGATGAGAATCATGAAACTGGCCAAATACAGGCTAAAGGCCCAATTGGAGAAGGACGAAGGCCCAAGTGGAGAAGGATAAAGCCCCCGAGTGGAGAAGGATAAAGGCCCAAGTGGAGAAGGACGAAGACCCAAGTGGAGAAGGACAAAGCCCCCAAGTGGAGAAGGATGAAGGCCCAAGTGGAGAAGGATGAAGATCCAGAGGCAGAGACACTATCAAGACAATTAATTGTTGCTGAAGGCCCAAACTAATTTGAAGGCCCAAGTTAAATATGTTTTTAGTTATAATTTATTTTTATTCTAATTTTGGCCCAAACTGTTTAGAAGGCCCATGTCTATTTTTATCTATTAGTTTAGATACACTATAAGTATTTGTTTTTGTTTTCAATAAAAAGAACTTTTGGCATTTTGATAAAATTTGGTGAGAGTTTCTCTCTGGGTTCCTTGTTGTACCAATTATCAGACTTATCAAGGTAATCCTTGTGGCGTCTACCCAGACTTATCTTCCTTCATTGGAAGTGGCGTCTACCCTGACATATCTTCCTTCACTGGATGTGGCGTCTACCCTGACTTATCTTCCTTCACCGGAAGTGGCGTCTACCCTGACTTATCTTCCTTCACTGGAAGTGGCGTCATCCAAAACCTCCGTAGCCTGTATCAAACGATCCGCTCCTACTCAGGTTCACATCATCTGGTATCAGAGCCAGGTTACCTTGATAAGTCAGGGTAGACGCCACAAGGATTACCTTGATAAGTCTGATAATTGGTTCAACAAGGAACCCAGAGAGAAACTCTCACCCAATTTTATGAAAATGCCAAAAGTTTTTTTTTATTGAAAATAAAAACCAATACTTATAGTGTATCAGAACAAAAAGATAAAAATAGACATGGGCCTTCTAAACAGGTTGGGCCAAAATTACAATAAATAAAAATTATAACTAAAAACATATTTAACTTGGGCCTTCAAATTAGTTTGGGCCTTCAGCAACAATTAATTGTCTTGATAGTGTCTCTGCCTCTGGATCTTCATCCTTCTCCACTTGGGCCTTCATCCTTCTCCACTTGGGGGCTTTGTCCTTCTCCACTTGGGTCTTTGTCCTTCTCCACTTGGGCCTTTATCCTTCTCCACTCGGGGGCTTTGTCCTTCTCCACTTGGGCCTTCGTCCTTCTCCACTTGGGCCTTTAGCCTGTATTTGGCCAGTTTCATGATTCTCATCATTCCCTCCTTCTTGGAAAACATTTGTCCTCAAATGTTCAGGATCATCACCGTGTTCAAGTACCACTTCCTTCCTTTTCTTGTGGGCTTGCTTGACATAGCTTTCATTCTTCTTTGCAATTTGCACCTTCACTTGGTCATACAATCTTTTCACATACTCAACTTTGGCATGTGCATCCTTACGTTGAGTCTCTTGGGGATTGCTTTTGTAAGTTGGCCTGTAAGGCAATGAAGCTCCGGGGAGGAGATCAACTTGATGTTCTATTCCTCTTGAAGGTGGTAGTCCATGAGGAATCTCCTTAGGAAAGACATTTTTAAATTCCTGCAATAATGGTTGAACACTAGGAGAAATAGAAATAGTAAACTCATTAGAATTATCAGTAGAAATTTTTCTGTCTTTGCAATACTGTAGATTGAGTGGTTCATGAGCAGGTAACACTTTCCTCACTTCACTCGCCTCTGCAAAATAATTAAATTTTCTCTCATGTGTATCACTCTTTTCCTCGGGTGTATCATTCTTCTTTTTCATATTCCTTTGTGGTGCCTCACTATTTTCTTTCTCTTGTTCTCCCTTTTCTCCCATTCTGATTTGGTCATCACACACTTCTCTAGGGGATAGAGGTTTAAGAGTAAATGAGGAAGATTTGGCTATTCGTCTGTAGGGCTTTTCTTTGTTACGGTTCAACAAACGTTGCATTTGTGTAGTCCACGCGTCCAGAAATAAGCGTTGAGATTCATCCAGTTGATGATATACACCACCATTGTCATCAGCTCTTGCCATGATTAAGGAACAAAGAATTTTGCAGTAAATTAAAAAAAATTCAGGACCTCACCACACTCTACTCACGTGTTTCTCTCTTTAATGGTAGTTCACTCGTGTTTGATACTCTCAATATAGGCTTTTGTGTGATGTTTTCACTCTTGCCTTTTACCACTCACTCCCTCTTAAGTTCCTGGATGGATCGAATTAGACACACAAGGTAATATAAAATAAAAGGAAAGACAATATAATTATCAGAGTAACAGATTTGATTTGGGATAACAACTTGGACTTGATTTGGATAGCAGATTGGATTTGATTTGGATAACAGATTAGATTTGGATAACAAATCTGATTTGGATAAAAAAATTGATTTGATTTGATTTGGATAATAGATCAGATTTGGATAACAAATTAGATTTAATTTGGATAACAGATATGATAACAAATAAGATAACAGATAGGATAACAGATAAGATAACAGATATGACAAGTAAACTTCAAATGCTCATAACTTTTGCTACGGTTGTCCGTTTGAGGCCCACTATATATCAAAACGCTCAGAATTCAGAGGAGAATCTAGATCAGGGGATTTGGTACACGATTTTATGCCAAAAAAAAGCCTCTAACTGCCTCAATTTCGTGTTGAAAGATCAAACACCCACTTTCTCTTTTTTCTCTTTCTTCTTTTCTTCTCTTTTTTTTTCTTCAAAATATCTGCAACTTTTTTTTTACTTGAAACAGAACCCAAACAATTTTTTTTTTACGACACAAAGTCTGAAAGACACTAGAAACAAGAACAACAACAAGAACACAAACGTGACAAGAACAAGAACGAAACAAAGACACAAACAAGAACGCAACAAGACGCAAACAAGAAAAACAAATAACAGAACAAGGACAAAACACGAACCAAGACAAATTACAAAGAAAAATAATAGGATAAGATAGAACCTGTATCAAGAGCCGAAGCTCTGATACCAGATGATGTGAACCTGAGCAGGGGCGGATCGTTTGATACAGGTTACAGAGATTTGGATGACGCCACTTCCAGTGAAGGAAGATAAGTCAGGGTAGACGCCACTTCCGGTGAAGGAAGATAAGTCAGGGTAGACGCCACAAGGATTACCTTGATAAGTCTGATAATTGGTTCAACAAGGAACCCAGAGAGAAACTCTCACCCAATTTTATGAAAATGCCAAAAGTTTTTTTTTATTGAAAATAAAAACCAATACTTATAGTGTATCAGAACAAAAAGATAAAAATAGACATGGGCCTTCTAAACAGGTTGGGCCAAAATTACAATAAATAAAAATTATAACTAAAAACATATTTAACTTGGACCTTCAAATTAGTTTGGGCCTTCAGCAACAATTAATTGTCTTGATAGTGTCTCTGCCTCTGGATCTTCATCCTTCTCCACTTGGGCCTTCATCCTTCTCCACTTGGGGGCTTTGTCCTTCTCCACTTGGGTCTTCGTCCTTCTCCACTTGGGCCTTTATCCTTCTCCACTCGGGGGCTTTGTCCTTCTCCACTTGGGCCTTGGTCCTTCTCCACTTGGGCCTTTAGCCTGTATTTGGCCAGTTTCATGATTCTCATCACGCTCAAAATTGAACAACGGAAGCCCTCGAGAAATTCAAATTTGTATAACTTTTCATTCGGATGTCGGATTCAGGTGCGTCATATATCGACACCCTAGAAATTGAACACGGAAGCTCTCGACAAATTCAAACGGCCATAACTTTTGAGTCGAATGTATGATCGACGCCCATGATATATCGAGACGCTCAAAATTGAAGAACGTAAGCTCTCGAGAAATTCAAATGGCTATAACTTTTCTCTCGGATGTCTGATTCACGTGCATCATATATCGAGACCCTTGAAATTGACCGCGGAAGCTCTCGGCAAATTCAAACGGCCATATCTTTTGACTCAAATGTATGATCGACGCCCATGATATATCGAGACACTCAAAATTGAACAACGGAAGCTCTCGGGAAATTCTAATGGCTATAACTTTTCACTCAAATGTCAGATTCACGTGCATCACATATCGAGACCCTTGAAATTGACCACGGAAGCTCTCCGCAAATTCAAACGGCCATAACTTTTGACTCGAATGTATGATCGACGCCCATGATATATCGAGACGCTCAAAATTGAACAATGGAAGTTCTCGAGAAATTCAAATTTGTATAACTTTTCATTCGGATGTTCGATTCACGTGCGTCATATATCGACACCCTAGAAATTGAACACGGAAGCTCTCGGCAAATTCAAATGGCCATAACTTTTGACTCGAATGTATGATCGACGCCCATGATATATCGTGACGCTCAAAATTGAACAACGGAAGCTCTCGAGAAATTCTAATGGCTATAACTTTTCACTCGGATGTCCGATTCACGTGCATCACAAATCGAGACCCTTGAAATTGACCACAGAAGCTCTCGGCAAATTCAAACGGCCATAACTTTTGACTCGAATGTATGATCGACGCCCATGATATATCGAGACGCTCAAAATTGAACAATGGAAGTTCTCGAGAAATTCAAATTTGTATAACTTTTCATTCGGATGGTCGATTCACGTGCGTCATATATCGACACCCTAGAAATTGAACACGGAAGCTCTCGACAAATTCAAACGGCCTTAACTTTTGACTCGAATGTATGATCGACGCCCATGATATATCGAGACGCTCAAAATTGAACAACAGAAGCTCTCGAGAAATTCTAATGGCTATAACTTTTCACTCGGATGTCCGATTCACGTGCATCATATATCGAGACCCTTGAAATTGACCGCGAAAGCTCTCGGCAAATTCAAACGACCATATCTTTTGACTCGAATGTATGATCGACGCCCATGATATATCGATACACTCAAAATTGAACAACGGAAGCTCTCGAGAAATTCAAATGGCTATTACTTTTCTCTCGGATGTCTGATTCACGTGCAACATATATCGAGACCCTTGAAATTGACCACGGAAGCTCTCGGCAAATTCAAACGGCCATATCTTTTGACTCGAATGTATGATCGTCACCCATGATATATCGAGACACTCAAAATTGAACAACGAAAGGTCTCGAGAAATTCAAATGGCTATAACTTTTCACTCGGATGTCCGATTCACATGCATCAAATATCGAGACCCTCGAAATTGAACACGGAAGCTCTCGGCAAATTTCAACAGCCATAACTTTTGACTCGAATGTATGATCGACGCCCATGATAGATTGAGACGCTCAAAATTGAACAACGGAAGCCCTCGAGAAATTCAAATTTGTATAACTTTTCATTCGGATGTCGGATTCAGGTGCGTCATATATCAACACCCTAGAAATTGAACACGGAAGCTCTTGACAAATTCAAACGGCCATAACTTTTGACTCGAATGTATGATCGACGCCCATGATATATCGAGACGCTCAAAATTGAACAACGGAAGCCCTCGAGAAATTCAAATTTGTATAACTTTTCATTCGGATGTCGGATTCAGGTGCGTCATATATCGACACCCTAGAAATTGAACACGGAAGCTCTCGACAAATTCAAACGGCCATAACTTTTGAGTCGAATGTATGATCGACGCCCATGATATATCGAGACGCTCAAAATTGAAGAACATAAGCTCTCGAGAAATTCAAATGGCTATAACTTTTCTCTCGGATGTCTGATTCACGTGCATCATATATCGAGACCCTTCAAATTGACCGCGGAAGCTCTCGGCAAATTCAAACGGCCATATCTTTTGACTCGAATGTATGATCGACGCCCATGATATATCGAGACACTCAAAATTGAACAACGGAAGCTCTCGAGAAATTCTAATGGCTATAACTTTTCACTCAGATGTCTGATTCCCGTGCGTCATATATCGACACCCTAGAAATTGAACACGGAAGCTCTCGACAAATTCAAACGGCCATAACATTGGACTCGAATGTATGATCAACGCCCTTGATATATCGAGACGCTCAAAATTGAATAACGGAAGCCCTCGAGAAATTCAAATTTGTATAACTTTTCATTCGGATGTCCGATTCACGTGCGTCATATATCGACACCCTAGAAATTGAACACGAAAGCTCTCGACAAATTCAAACGGCCATAACTTTTGACTCGAATGTATGATCGACGCCCATGATATATAGAGACGCTCAAAATTGAACAACGGAAGCTCTCGCGAAATTCTAATGGCTATAAATTTTCACTCGGATGTCCGATTCACGTGCATCATATATTGAGACCCTTGAAATTGACCGCGGAAGCTCTCGGCAAATTCAAACGGCCATGTCTTTTGACTCGAATGTATGATCGACGCCCATGATATATCGAGACACTCAAAATTGAACAACGGAAGTTCTCGAGAAATTCTAATGGCTATAACATTTCATTCGGATGTCCGATTCTCGTGCGTCATATATCGACACCCTAGAAATTGAACACAGAAGCTATCGACAAATTCAAACGGCCATAACTTTTGACTCGAATGTATGATCCACGCCCATGATATATCGAGACGCTAAAAATTGAACAAGGGAAAATCTCGAGAAATTCAAATGGCTATAACTTTTCACTCGGATGTCCGATTCACATGCATCAAATATCGAGACCCTCGAAATTGAACACGGAAGCTCTCGGCAAATTTCAACAGCCATAACTTTTGACTCGAATGTATGATCGACGCCCATGATAGATTGAGACGCTCAAAATTGAACAACGGAAGCCCTCGAGAAATTCAAATTTGTATAACTTTTCATTCGGATGTCGGATTCAGGTGCGTCATATATCAACACCCTAGAAATTGAACACGGAAGCTCTTGACAAATTCAAACGGCCATAACTTTTGACTCGAATGTATGATCGACGCCCATGATATATCGAGACGCTCAAAATTGAACAACGGAAGCCCTCGAGAAATTCAAATTTGTATAACTTTTCATTCGGATGTCGGATTCAGGTGCGTCATATATCGACACCCTAGAAATTGAACACGGAAGCTCTCGACAAATTCAAACGGCCATAACTTTTGAGTCGAATGTATGATCGACGCCCATGATATATCGAGACGCTCAAAATTGAAGAACATAAGCTCTCGAGAAATTCAAATGGCTATAACTTTTCTCTCGGATGTCTGATTCACGTGCATCATATATCGAGACCCTTCAAATTGACCGCGGAAGCTCTCGGCAAATTCAAACGGCCATATCTTTTGACTCGAATGTATGATCGACGCCCATGATATATCGAGACACTCAAAATTGAACAACGGAAGCTCTCGAGAAATTCTAATGGCTATAACTTTTCACTCAGATGTCTGATTCACGTGCGTCATATATCGACACCCTAGAAATTGAACACGGAAGCTCTCGACAAATTCAAACGGCCATAACATTGGACTCGAATGTATGATCAACGCCCTTGATATATCGAGACGCTCAAAATTGAATAACGGAAGCCCTCGAGAAATTCAAATTTGTATAACTTTTCATTCGGATGTCCGATTCACGTGCGTCATATATCGACACCCTAGAAATTGAACACGAAAGCTCTCGACAAATTCAAACGGCCATAACTTTTGACTCGAATGTATGATCGACGCCCATGATATATAGAGACGCTCAAAATTGAACAACGGAAGCTCTCGCGAAATTCTAATGGCTATAAATTTTCACTCGGATGTCCGATTCACGTGCATCATATATTGAGACCCTTGAAATTGACCGCGGAAGCTCTCGGCAAATTCAAACGGCCATGTCTTTTGACTCGAATGTATGATCGACGCCCATGATATATCGATACACTCAAAATTGAACAACGGAAGCTCTCGAGAAATTCAAATGGCTATTACTTTTCTCTCGGATGTCTGATTCACGTGCAACATATATCGAGACCCTTGAAATTGACCACGGAAGCTCTCGGCAAATTCAAACGGCCATATCTTTTGACTCGAATGTATGATCAACGCCCATGATATATCGATACACTCAAAATTGAACAACGGAAGCTCTCGAGAAATTCAAATGGCTATTACTTTTCTCTCGGATGTCTGATTCACGTGCAACATATATCGAGACCCTTGAAATTGACCACGGAAGCTCTCGGCAAATTCAAACGGCCATATCTTTTGACTCGAATGTATGATCGTCACCCATGATATATCGAGACACTCAAAATTGAACAACGAAAGGTCTCGAGAAATTCATATGGCTATAACTTTGCTCTCGGATGTCTGACTCACGTGCATCATATATCGAGACCCTTGAAATTGACCTCGGAAGCTCTCGGCAAATTCAAACGGCCATATCTTTTGACTCGAATGTATGATCCACGCCCATGATATATCGTGACGCTCAAAATTGAACAACGGAAGCTCTCGAGAAATTCTAATGGCTATAACTTTTCACTCGGATGTCCGATTCATGTGCATCACAAATCTAGACCCTTGAAATTGACCATGGAAGCTCTCGGCAAATTCAAACGGCCATAACTTTTGACTCGAATGTATGATCGACGCCCATGATATATCGAGACACTCAAAATTGAACAACGGAAGTTCTCGAGAAATTCTAATGGCTATAACATTTCATTCGGATGTCCGATTGTCGTGCGTCATATATCGACACCCTAGAAATTGAACACAGAAGCTCTCGACAAATTCAAACGGCCATAACTTTTGACTCGAATGTATGATCCACGCCCATGATATATCGAGACGCTAAAAATTGAACAACGGAAAATCTCGAGAAATTCAAATGGCTATAACTTTTCACTCGGATGTCCGATTCACATGCATCAAATATCGAGACCCTCGAAATTGAACACGGAAGCTCTCGAGAAATTCAAACGGCCATAACTTTTGACTCGAATGTATGATCGACGCCCATGATATATAGAGACGCTCAAAATTGAACAACGGAAGCTCTCGCGAAATTCTAATGGCTATAAATTTTCACTCGGATGTCCGATTCACGTGCATCATATATTGAGACCCTTGAAATTGACCGCGGAAGCTCTCGGCAAATTCAAACGGCCATGTCTTTTGACTCGAATGTATGATCGACGCCCATGATATATCGAGACACTCAAAATTGAACAACGGAAGTTCTCGAGAAATTCTAATGGCTATAACATTTCATTCGGATGTCCGATTCTCGTGCGTCATATATCGACACCCTAGAAATTGAACACAGAAGCTATCGACAAATTCAAACGGCCATAACTTTTGACTCGAATGTATGATCCACGCCCATGATATATCGAGACGCTAAAAATTGAACAAGGGAAAATCTCGAGAAATTCAAATGGCTATAACTTTTCACTCGGATGTCCGATTCACATGCATCAAATATCGAGACCCTCGAAATTGAACACGGAAGCTCTCGGCAAATTTCAACAGCCATAACTTTTGACTCGAATGTATGATCGACGCCCATGATAGATTGAGACGCTCAAAATTGAACAACGGAAGCCCTCGAGAAATTCAAATTTGTATAACTTTTCATTCGGATGTCGGATTCAGGTGCGTCATATATCGACACCCTAGAAATTGAACACGGAAGCTCTCGACAAATTCAAACGGCCATAACTTTTGAGTCGAATGTATGATCGACGCCCATGATATATCGAGACGCTCAAAATTGAAGAACGTAAGCCCTCGAGAAATTCAAATGGCTATAACTTTTCTCTCGGATGTCTGATTCACGTGCATCATATATCGAGACCCTTGAAATTGACCACGGAAGCTCTCGGCAAATTCAAACGGCCATATCTTTTGACTCGAATGTTTGATCGACGCCCATGATATATCGAGACACTCAAAATTGAAGAACATAAGCTCTCGAGAAATTCAAATGGCTATAACCTTTCACTCGAATATCCGATTCACGTGCATCACATATCGAGACCCTTGAAATTGACCACGGAAGCTCTCGGCAAATTCAAACGGCCATAACTTTTGACTCGAATGTATGATCGACGCCCATGATATATCGAGACACTCAAAATTGAACAACGGAAGCTCTCGAGAAATTCTAATGGCTATAACTTTTCACTCGGATGTCTGATTCACGTGCGTCATATATCGACACCCTAGAAATTGAACACGGAAGCTTTCGACAAATTCAAACGGCCATAACTTTGGACTCGAATGTATGATCAACGCCCTTGATATATCGAGACGCTCAAAATTGAATAACGGAAGCCCTCGAGAAATTCAAATTTGTATAACTTTTCATTCGGATGTCCGATTCACGTGCGTCATATATCGACACCCTAGAAATTGAACACGAAAGCTCTCGACAAATTCAAACGGCCATAACTTTTGACTCGAATGTATGATCGACGCCCATGATATATAGAGACGCTCAAAATTGAACAACGGAAGCTCTCGCGAAATTCTAATGGCTATAAATTTTCACTCGGATGTCCGATTCACGTGCATCATATATTGAGACCCTTGAAATTGACCGCGGAAGCTCTCGGCAAATTCAAACGGCCATGTCTTTTGACTCGAATGTATGATCGACGCCCATGATATATCGAGACACTCAAAATTGAACAACGGAAGTTCTCGAGAAATTCTAATGGCTATAACATTTCATTCGGATGTCCGATTCTCGTGCGTCATATATCGACACCCTAGAAATTGAACACAGAAGCTATCGACAAATTCAAACGGCCATAACTTTTGACTCGAATGTATGATCCACGCCCATGATATATCGAGACGCTAAAAATTGAACAAGGGAAAATCTCGAGAAATTCAAATGGCTATAACTTTTCACTCGGATGTCCGATTCACATGCATCAAATATCGAGACCCTCGAAATTGAACACGGAAGCTCTCGGCAAATTTCAACAGCCATAACTTTTGACTCGAATGTATGATCGACGCCCATGATAGATTGAGACGCTCAAAATTGAACAACGGAAGCCCTCGAGAAATTCAAATTTGTATAACTTTTCATTCGGATGTCGGATTCAGGTGCGTCATATATCGACACCCTAGAAATTGAACACGGAAGCTCTCGAAAAATTCAAACGGCCATAACTTTTGAGTCGAATGTATGATCGACGCCCATGATATATCGAGACGCTCAAAATTGAAGAACGTAAGCTCTCGAGAAATTCAAATGGCTATAACTTTTCTCTCGGATGTCTGATTCACGTGCATCATATATCGAGACCCTTGAAATTGACCACGGAAGCTCTCGGCAAATTCAAACGGCCATATCTTTTGACTCGAATGTTTGATCGATGCCCATGATATATCGAGACACTCAAAATTGAACAACAGATGCTCTCGAGAAATTCTAATGGCTATAACCTTTCACTCGAATGTCCGATTCACGTGCATCACATATCGAGACCCTTGAAATTGACCACGGAAGCTCTCGGCAAATTCAAACGGCCATAACTTTTGACCCGAATGTATGATCGACGCCCATGATATATCGAGACACTCAAAATTGAATAACGGAAGCTCTCGAGAAATTCTAATGGCTATAACTTTTCATTCGGATGTCCGATTCACGTGCGTCATATATCGACACCCTAGAAATTGAACACGGAAGCTTTCGACAAATTCAAACGGCCATAACTTTTGACTCGAATGTATGATCGACGTCCATGATATATCAAAACGCTAAAAATTGAACAAGGGAATATCTCAAGAAATTCAAATGGCTATAACTTTTCACTCGGATGTCCGATTCACATGCATCATATATCGAGACCCTCGAAATTGAATACGGAAGCTCTCGGCAAATTTAAACGGCCATAACTTTTGACTCGAATGTATGATCGACGCCCATGATATGTCGAGACGCTCAAAATTGAACAAAGGAAGCCCTCGAGTAATTCAAATGTGTATAACTTTTCATTCGGATGTCGGATTCAGGTGCGTCATATATCAACACCCTAGAAATTTAACACGGAAGCTCTCGACAAATTCAAACGGCCATAACTTTTGACTCGAATGTATGATCGACGCCCATGATATATCGAGACGCTCAAAATTGAACAACGTAAGCTCTCGAGAAATTCAAATGGCTATAACTTTTCTCTCGGATGTCTGATTCACGTGCATCATATATCGAGACCCTTGAAATTGACCGCGGAAGCTCTCGGCAAATTCAAACGGCCATATCTTTTGACTCGAATGTATGATCGACGCCCATGATATATCGAGACACTCAAAATTAAACAACGGAAGCTCTCGGGAAATTCTAATGCCTATAACTTTTCACTCAAATGTCAGATTCACGTGCATCACATATCGAGACCCTTGAAATTGACCACGGAAACTCTCCGCAAATTCAAACGGCCATAACGTTTGACTCGAATGAATGATTGACGCCCATGATATATCGAGACGCTCAAAATTGAACAATGGAAGTTCTCGAGAAATTCAATTTTGTATAACTTTTCATTCGGATGGTCGATTCACGTGCGTCATATATCGACACCCTAGAAATTGAACACGGAAGCTCTCGACAAATTCAAACGGCCTTAACTTTTTACTCGAATGTATGATCGACGCCCATGATATATCGAGACGCTCAAAATTGAACAACGGAAGCTCTCGAGAAATTCTAATGGCTATAACTTTTCACTCGGATGTCCGATTCACGTGCATCATATATCGAGATCCTTGAAATTGACCGCGGAAGCTCTCGGCAAATTCAAACGACCATATCTTTTGACTCGAATGTATGATTGACGCCCATGATATATCGAGACACTCAAAATGGAACAACGGAAGCTCTCAGGAAATTCTAATGGCTATAACTTTTCACTCGAATGTCCGATTCACGTGCATCACATATCGAGACCCTTGAAATTGACCACGGAAGCTCTCGGCAAATTCAAACGGCCATAACTTTTGACCCGAATGTATGATGGACGCCCATGATATATCGAGACACTCAAAATTGAACAACGGAAGCTCTCGAGAAATTCTAATGGCTATAACTTTTCACTCGAATGTCCGATTCACGTGCATCACATATCGAGACCCTTGAAATTGAACACGGAAGCTCTCGGCAAATTTAAACAGCCATAACTTTTGACCCGAATGTATGATCGACACCTATGATAGATCGAGACGCTCAAAATTCAACAACGGAAGCCCTCGAGAAATTCAAATGTGTGTAACTTTTCATTCGGATGTCGGATTCAGGTGCGTCATATATCAACACCCTAGAAATTGAACACGGAAGCTCTCGACAAATTCAAACGGCCATAACTTTTGACTCGAATGTATGATCGACGCCCACGATATATAGAGACGCTCAAAATTGAACAACGGAAGCTCTCGCGAAATTCTAATGGCTATAACTTTTCACTCGGATGTCCGATTCATGTGCATCACAAATCTAGACCCTTGAAATTGACCACGGAAGCTCTCGGCAAATTCAAACGACCATAACTTTTGACTCGAATGTATGATCGACGCCCATGATATATCGAGACGCTCAAAATTGAACAATGGAAGTTCTCGAGAAATTCAAATTTGTATAACTTTTCATTCGGATGTTCGATTCACGTGCGTCATATATCGACACCCTAGAAATTGAACACGGAAGCTCTCGACAAATTCAAACGGCCTTAACTTTTGACTCGAATGTATGATCGACGCCCATGATATATCGAGACGCTCAAAATTGAACATCGGAAGCTCTCGAGAAATTCAAATGGCTATAACTTTTCTCTCGGATGTCTGATTCACGTGCATCATATATCGAGACCCTTGAAATTGACCGCGGAAGCTCTCGGCAAATTCAAACGGCCATATCTTTTGACTCGAATGTATGATCGACGCCCATGATATATCGAGACACTCAAAATTGAACAACGGAAGCTCTCGAGAAATTCTAATTGCTATAAATTTTCATTCGGATGTCCGATTCACGTGCGTCATATATCGACACCCTAGAAATTGAACACGGAAGCTTTCGACAAATTCAAACGGCCATAACTTTTGACTCGAATGTATGATCGACGCCCATGATATATCGAGACGCTAAAAATTGAACAAGGGAATATCTCGAGAAATTCAAATGGCTATAACTTTTCACTCGGATGTCCGATTCACATGCATCATATATCGAGACCCTCGAAATTGAACACGGAAGCTCTCGGCACATTTAAACGGCCATAACTTTTGACTCGAATGTATGATCGACGCCCATGATATGTCGAGATGCTCAAAATTGAACAACGGAAGCCCTCGAGAAATTCAAATGTGTGTAACTTATTCGGATGTCGGATTCAGGTGCGTCATATATCAACACCCTAGAAATTGAACACGGAAGCTCTCGACAAATTCAAACGGCCATAACTTTTGACTCGAATGTATGATCGACGCCCATGATATATAGAGACGCTCAAAATTGAACAACGGAAGCTCTCGCGAAATTCTAATGGCTATAACTTTTCACTCGGATGTCCGATTCATGTGCATCACAAATCTAGACCCTTGAAATTGACCTCGGAAACTCTCGGCAAATTCAAACGGCCATATCTTTTGACTCGAATGTATGATCGACGCCCATGATATATCGAGACGCTCAAAATTCAAAAACAGAAGCTGTCGAGAAATTCAAATGGCTATAAATTTTCTCTCGGATGTCTGATTCACGTGCATCATATATCGAGTCCCTTGAAATTGACCGCGAATGCTCTCGGCAAATTCATATGGCCATAACTTTTGACTCGAATGTATGATCGACGCCCATGATATATCGTGACGCTCAAAATTGAACAACGGAAGCTCTCGAAAAATTCTAATGGCTATAACTTTTCTCTTGGATGTCCGATTCACGTGCATCACATATCGAGGCCCTTGAAATTGACCACGGAAGCTCTCGGCAAATTCAAACGGCCATAACTTTTGACCCGAATGTATGATCGACGCCCATGATATATCGAGACACTCAAAATTGAACAACGGAAGCTCTTGAGAAATTCACATGGCTATTACTTTTCTCTCGGCTGTCTGATTCACGTGCAACATATATCGAGACCCTCGAAATTGAACACGGAAGCTCTCGGCACATTTAAACGGCCATAACTTTTGACTCGAATGTATGATCGACGCCCATGATATGTCGAAACTCAAAATTGAACAACGGAAGCCCATGATATCTTTTTACTCAGATACACTATAAGTATTGGTTTTTATTTTCAATAAAAAAAAACTTTTGGCATTTGATAAAATTTGGTGAGAGTTTCTCTCTGGGTTCCTTGTTGAACCAATTATCAGACTTATCAAGGTAATCCTTGTGGCGTCTACCTTGACTTATCTTCCTTCACTGGAAGTGGCGTCTACCCGGACTTATCTTCCTTCACCGGAAGTGGCGTCTACCCTGACTTATCTTCCTTCACCGGAAGTGGCGTCATCCAAATATCCGTAGCCTGTATCAAGCGATCCGCCCCGTAAGGTTCACATCATCTGGTATCAGAGCTTCGGCTCTTGATACAGGTTCTATCCTATCCTATCCTATTTTCTTTTCTTTGTAATTTGTCTAGGTTCGTGTTTTTGTCCTTGTTCTGTTATTTGCGTTCTTGTTTACATCTTGTTTCGTTTTTGTTTGCGTCTTGTGTTGTGTTATTTGCGTTCTTGTTCTTGTCACGTCCTTGTTCTTGTTTCTTGTGTCTTTCACACTGTGTCAAAAAAAAATTGCAAAAAAAATTTGAAAAAAAAGTGGGTGTTTGATCTTTGAACACGAAATTGAGGCATTTAGAGGTGTTTTTTTTGAAAGAAAATCGTGGAACAAATCCCCTTATCTAGATTCTCCTCTGAATTCTGAGCGTTTTGATATATAGTGGGCCTCAAACAGACAACCGTAGCAAAAGTTATGAGCATTTGAAGTTTAGTTGTCATATCTGTTATCTTATCTGTTATCCTATCTGTTATCTTATTTGTTATCATATCTGTTATCCAAATTAAATCTAATTTGTTATCCCAAATCTGATCTATTATCCAAATCAAATCAAATCAAAAAAATTTATCCAAATCAGATTTGTTATCCAAATCTAATCTGTTATCCAAATCAAATCCAATCTGCTATCCAAATCAAGTCCAAGTTGTTATCCCAAATCAAATTTGTTACTCTGATAATTAAACTGTCTTTCCTGTTATATACCTTGTGTGTCTAATTTGATTCATCCAGGAACTTAAGAGGGAGTGAGTGGTAAAAGGCAAGAGTGAAAACATCACACAAAAGCCTATATTGAGAGCATCAAACACGAGTGAACTACCATCAAAGAGAGAAACACGTGAGTAGAGTGTGGTGAGGTCCTGAATTTTTATTTTTTTTAATTTACTGCAAAATTCTTTGTTCCTTAATCATGGCAAGAGCTGGTGACAATGGTGGTGTATATCATCAACTGGACAAATCTCAGCGCTTATTTCTGGACGCGTGGACTACACAAATGCAACGTTTGTTGAACCGTAACAAAGAAGAGCCCTACAGACGAATAGCCAAATCTTCCTTGTTTACTCTTAAACCTCTATCCCCTAGAGAAGTGTGCGATGACCAAATCAGAATGAGAGAAAAGAGAGAACAAGAGAAAGAAAATAGTGAGGCACCACAAAGGAATATGAAAAAGAAGAGTGATACACCCGAGGAAAAGAGTGATACACATAAGAGAGAGAGTGATACACATGAGAGAAAATTTAATTATTTTGCAGAGGCGAGTGAAGTGAGGAAAGTGTTACCTGCTCATGAACCACTCAATCTACAGTATTGCAAAGACAGTAAAATTTCTACTGATAATTCTAATGAGTTTACTATTTCTATTTCTCCTAGTGTTCAACCCTTATTGCAGGAATTTAAAAATATCTTTCCTAAGGAGATTCCTCATGGACTGCCACCTTCAAGAGGCATAGAACATCAAGTTGATCTCCTCCCCGGAGCTTCATTGCCTAACAGGCCAACTTACAAAAGCAATCCCCAAGAGACTCAACGTAAGGATGCACATGCCAAAGTTCAGTATGTGAAAAGATTGTATGACCAAGTGAAGGTGCAAATTGCAAAGAAGAATGAAAGCTATGCCAAGCAAGTCAACAAGAAAAGGAAGGAAGTGGTACTTGAATCCGGTGATGATCCTAGACATTTGAGGACAAATGTTTTCCAAGAAGGAGGGAATGATGAGAATCATGAAACTGGCCAAATACAGGCTAAAGGCCCAAGTGGAGAAGGACGAAGGCCTAAGTGGAGAAGGACAAAGCCCCCGAGTGGAGAAGGATGAAGGCCCAAGTGGAGAAGGATGAAGGCCCAGAGGCAGAGACACTATCAAGACAATTAATGTTGCTGAAGGCCCAAACTAATTTGAAGGCCCAAGTTAAATATGTTTTTAGTTATAATTTTTATTTATTGTAGTTTTGGCCCAACCTATTTAGAAGGCCCATGTCTATTTTTATCTTTTTGTTCAGATACACTATAAGTATTGATGTGAACCTTACGGGGCGGATCGCTTGATACAGGCTACGGATATTTGGATGACGCCACTTCCGGTGAAGGAAGATAAGTCAGGGTAGACGCCACTTCCGGTGAAGGAAGATAAGTCCGGGTAGACGCCACTTCCAGTGAAGGAAGATAAGTCAAGGTAGACGCCACAAGGATTACCTTGATAAGTCTGATAATTGGTTCAACAAGGAACCCAGAGAGAAACTCTCACCAAATTTTATCAAATGCCAAAAGTTTTTTTTTATTGAAAATAAAAACCAATACTTATAGTGTATCTGAGTAAAAAGATAAAAATAGACATGGGCCTTCTAAATAGGTTGGGCCAAAACTACAATAAATAAAAATTATAACTAAAAACATATTTAACTTGGGCCTTCAAATTAGTTTGGGCCTTCAGCAACATTAATTGTCTTGATAGTGTCTCTGCCTCTGGGCCTTCATCCTTCTCCACTTGGGCCTTCATCCTTCTCCACTCGGGGGCTTTGTCCTTCTCCACTTAGGCCTTCGTCCTTCTCCACTTGGGCCTTTAGCCTGTATTTGGCCAGTTTCATGATTCTCATCACTTTTCATTCGGATGTCGGATTCAGGTGCGTCATATATCAACACCCTAGAAATTGAACACGGAAGCTCTCGACAAATTCAAACGGCCATAACTTTTGACTCGAATGTATGATCGACGCCCATGATATATAGAGACGCTCAAAATTGAACAACGGAAGCTCTCGCGAAATTCTAATGGCTATAACTTTTCACTCGGATGTCCGATTCATGTGCATCACAAATCTAGACCCTTGATATTGACCACGGAAGCTCTCGGCAAATTCAAACGGCCATATCTTTTGACTCAAATGTATGATCGACGCCCATGATATATCGAGACGCTCAAAATTCAAAAACAGAAGCTCTCGAGAAATTCAAATGGCTATAACTTTTCTCTCGGATGTCTGATTCACGTGCATCATATATCGAGTCCCTTGAAATTGACCGTGAATGCTCTCGGCAAATTCAAATGGCCATAACATTTGACTCGAATGTATGATCGACGCCCATGATATATCGTGACGCTCAAAATTGAACAACGGAAGCTCTCGAGAAATTCTAATGGCTATAACTTTTCACTCGGATGTCCGATTCATGTGCATCACAAATCTAGACCCTTGAAATTGACCACGGAAGCTCTCGGCAAATTCAAACGGCCATAACTTTTGACTCGAATGTATGATCGACGCCCATGATATATCGAGACGCTCAAAATTGAACAATGGAAGTTCTCGAGAAATTCTAATTTGTATAACCTTTCATTCGGATGTTCGATTCACGTGCGTCATATATCGACACCCTAGAAATTGAACACGGAAGCTCTCGACAAATTCAAACGGCCTTAACTTTTGACTCGAATGTATGATCGACGCCCATGATATATCGAGACGCTCAAAATTGAACATCGGAAGCTCTCGAGAAATTCAAATGGCTATAACTTTTCTCTCGGATGTCCGATTCATGTGCATCACAAATCTAGACCCTTGAAATTGACCACGGAAGCTCTCGGAAAATTCAAACGGCCATATCTTTTGACTCGAATGTATGATCGACGTCGGTTGAGCACGCTCAAAAAAACCTAGCCGACCTATATTGTACATTTTTTATGCAACACCAAAACAGGAAAAGTTCCTCTGCCGTAAAAAAAAACATTATCGGCCAGCGAGCGTTTTTAAAAAGAAATTGCGCAATGTCAACTGAAAAATATCAGTCGGGGCTACTTCACGACCGATGTCGGCTATTGAGTTTTCTATTCAATCCATTAATGAAATATGCATGATGTCGGTAAGGAAATGTTCGATCGGCGTCATGCGGTGATGCTTCCTTTTAAACCTCGATCGGTCATCTTTCCGGCCGACGTCGACTGGCATTTTTTTCGATCAATATCGGTGAAAAATATTTTTTTGCTGAGATGGGCTAATGTTTTCCTGGCCGCATAAATGCGAATAGGCCAGTTTCGGCCGAAACAAAACGTCGGTTGAGCTCGGTCAAAAAAACCTAGCCGACCTACATTGTACATTTTTTATCCAACACCAAAACAAGAAAACTTCGTCTGCCGTAAAAAAAAATTAGCAGCCAGCGAGCGTTTTTAAAAAGAAATTGTGCAATGTCAACTAAAAAATATCAGTCGGGCTACTTCAATACAAATGTCGGCTATTGAGTTTTCTATTCAATCCCTTAATGAAATATGCATGATGTCGGTCAGGAAATATTCGATCGGCGTCATGCGGTGATGCTTCCTTTTTAACCTCGATCGGTCATCTTTCCTGCCGACGTCGACTGGCATTTTTTTCGATCAATATCGGTGAAAAATATTTTTTTGCCGGGATGGGCTAATGTTTTCCTGGCCGCATAAATGCGAATATGCCAGTTTCGGCCTAAACAAAACGTCGGTTGAGCTCGCTCAAAAAAACCTAGCCGACCTATATTGTACATTTTTTATGCAACACCAAAACAGGAAAAGTTCCTCTGCCGTAAAAAAAAACATTATCGGCCAGCGAGCGTTTTGAAAAAGAAATTGCGCAATGTCAACTGAAAAATATCAGTCGGGGCTACTTCACGACCGATGTCGGCTATTGAGTTTTCTATTCAATCCATTAATGAAATATGCATGATGTCGGTAAGGAAATGTTCGATCGGCGTCATGCGGTGATGCTTCCTTTTTAACCTCGATCGGTCATCTTTCCGGCCGACGTCGACTGGCATTTTTTTCGATCAATATCGGTGAAAAATATTTTTTTGCTGAGATGGGCTAATGTTTTCCTGGCCGCATAAATGCGAATACGCCAGTTTCGGCCGAAACAAAACGTCGGTTGAGCTCGGTCAAAAAAACCTAGCCGACCTACATTGTACATTTTTTATCCAACACCAAAACAAGAAAACTTCCTCTGCCGTTAAAAAAAATTATCAGCCAGCGAGCGTTTTTAAAAAGAAATTGTGCAATGTCAACTAAAAAATATCAGTCGGGCTACTTCAATACAAATGTCGGCTATTGAGTTTTCTATTCAATCCCTTAATGAAATATGCATGATGTCGGTAAGGAAATGTTCGATCGGCGTCATGCGGTGATGCTTCCTTTTTAACCTCGATCGGTCATCTTTCCTGGCCGACGTCGACTGACATTTTTTTCGATCAATATCTGTGAAAAATATTTTTTTGCCAAGATGGGCTAATGTTTTCCTGGCCGAATAAATGGGAACATGCCAGTTTCGGCCTAAACAAAACGTCGGTTGAGCTCGCTCAAAAAAATCTAGCCGACCTACATCGTACATTTTTTATGCACCACCAAAACAAGAAAACTTCCTCTGCCGTAAAAAAAAAAACATTATCGGCCAGCGAGCGTTTTTAAGAAAAAATTGCGCAATGTCGGCTGAAAAATATCAGTCGGGGCTACTTCACGACCGATGTCGGCTATTGAGTTTTCTATTCAATCCCTTAATGAAATATGCATGATGTCGGTAAGGAAATGTTCGATCGGCGTCATGCGGTGATGCTTCCTTTTTAACCTCGATCGGTCATCTTTCTTGGCCGACGTCGACTGGCATTTTTTTCGATCAATATCGGTGAAAAATATTTTTTTGCCGGGATGGGCTAATGTTTTCCTTGCCGAATAAATGCGTACATGCCAGTTTCGGCCAAAACAAAACGTCGGTTGAGCTCGCTCAAAAAAACCTAGCCGACCTACATTGTACATTTTTTATGCAACACCAAAACAAGAAAACTTTCTCTGCCGTGAAAAAAAACATTATCGGCCAGCGAGCGATTTTAAAAAGAAATTGCGCAATGTTGGCTGAAAAATATCAGTCGGGGCTACTTCACGACCGATGTCGGCTATTGAGTTTTCTATTCAATCCCTTAATGAAATATGCATGATGTCGGTAAGGAAATGTTCGATCGGCGTCATGCGGTGATGCTTCCTTTTAAACCTCGATCGGTCATCTTTCCGGCCGACGTCGACTGGCATTTTTTTCGATCAATATCGGTGAAAAATATTTTTTTGCTGAGATGGGCTAATGTTTTCCTGGCCGCATAAATGCGAATAGGCCAGTTTCGGCCGAAACAAAACGTCGGTTGAGCTCGGTCAAAAAAACCTAGCCGACCTACATTGTACATTTTTTATCCAACACCAAAACAAGAAAACTTCGTCTGCCGTAAAAAAAAATTAGCAGCCAGCGAGCGTTTTTAAAAAGAAATTGTGCAATGTCAACTAAAAAATATCAGTCGGGCTACTTCAATACAAATGTCGGCTATTGAGTTTTCTATTCAATCCCTTAATGAAATATGCATGATGTCGGTCAGGAAATATTCGATCGGCGTCATGCGGTGATGCTTCCTTTTTAACCTCGATCGGTCATCTTTCCTGCCGACGTCGACTGGCATTTTTTTCGATCAATATCGGTGAAAAATATTTTTTTGCCGGGATGGGCTAATGTTTTCCTGGCCGCATAAATGCGAATATGCCAGTTTCGGCCTAAACAAAACGTCGGTTGAGCTCGCTCAAAAAAACCTAGCCGACCTATATTGTACATTTTTTATGCAACACCAAAACAGGAAAAGTTCCTCTGCCGTAAAAAAAAACATTATCGGCCAGCGAGCGTTTTGAAAAAGAAATTGCGCAATGTCAACTGAAAAATATCAGTCGGGGCTACTTCACGACCGATGTCGGCTATTGAGTTTTCTATTCAATCCATTAATGAAATATGCATGATGTCGGTAAGGAAATGTTCGATCGGCGTCATGCGGTGATGCTTCCTTTTTAACCTCGATCGGTCATCTTTCCGGCCGACGTCGACTGGCATTTTTTTCGATCAATATCGGTGAAAAATATTTTTTTGCTGAGATGGGCTAATGTTTTCCTGGCCGCATAAATGCGAATACGCCAGTTTCGGCCGAAACAAAACGTCGGTTGAGCTCGGTCAAAAAAACCTAGCCGACCTACATTGTACATTTTTTATCCAACACCAAAACAAGAAAACTTCCTCTGCCGTTAAAAAAAATTATCAGCCAGCGAGCGTTTTTAAAAAGAAATTGTGCAATGTCAACTAAAAAATATCAGTCGGGCTACTTCAATACAAATGTCGGCTATTGAGTTTTCTATTCAATCCCTTAATGAAATATGCATGATGTCGGTAAGGAAATGTTCGATCGGCGTCATGCGGTGATGCTTCCTTTTTAACCTCGATCGGTCATCTTTCCTGGCCGACGTCGACTGACATTTTTTTCGATCAATATCTGTGAAAAATATTTTTTTGCCAAGATGGGCTAATGTTTTCCTGGCCGAATAAATGGGAACATGCCAGTTTCGGCCTAAACAAAACGTCGGTTGAGCTCGCTCAAAAAAATCTAGCCGACCTACATCGTACATTTTTTATGCACCACCAAAACAAGAAAACTTCCTCTGCCGTAAAAAAAAAAACATTATCGGCCAGCGAGCGTTTTTAAGAAAAAATTGCGCAATGTCGGCTGAAAAATATCAGTCGGGGCTACTTCACGACCGATGTCGGCTATTGAGTTTTCTATTCAATCCCTTAATGAAATATGCATGATGTCGGTAAGGAAATGTTCGATCGGCGTCATGCGGTGATGCTTCCTTTTTAACCTCGATCGGTCATCTTTCTTGGCCGACGTCGACTGGCATTTTTTTCGATCAATATCGGTGAAAAATATTTTTTTGCCGGGATGGGCTAATGTTTTCCTTGCCGAATAAATGCGTACATGCCAGTTTCGGCCAAAACAAAACGTCGGTTGAGCTCGCTCAAAAAAACCTAGCCGACCTACATTGTACATTTTTTATGCAACACCAAAACAAGAAAACTTTCTCTGCCGTGAAAAAAAACATTATCGGCCAGCGAGCGATTTTAAAAAGAAATTGCGCAATGTTGGCTGAAAAATATCAGTCGGGGCTACTTCACGACCGATGTCGGCTATTGAGTTTTCTATTCAATCCCTTAATGAAATATGCATGATGTCGGTAAGGAAATGTTCGATCGGCGTCATGCGGTGATGCTTCCTTTTTAACCTCGATCGGTCATCTTTCCGGCCGACGTCGACTGGCATTTTTTTCGATCAATATCGGTGAAAAATATTTTTTTGCTGAGATGGGCTAATGTTTTCCTGGCCGCATAAATGCGAATAGGCCAGTTTCGGCCGAAACAAAACGTCGGTTGAGCTCGGTCAAAAAAACCTAGCCGACCTACATTGTACATTTTTATCCAACACCAAAACAAGAAAACTTCCTCTGCCGTAAAAAAAAATTATCAGCCAGCGAGCGTTTTTAAAAAGAAATTGCGCAATGTCAACTGAAAAATATCAGTCGGGCTACTTCAGGACAAATGTCGGCTATTGAGTTTTCTATTCAATCCCTTAATGAAATATGCATGATGTCGGTCAGGAAATATTCGATCGGCGTCATGCGGTGATGCTTCCTTTTTAACCTCGATCGGTCATCTTTCCTGGCCGACGTCGACTGGCATTTTTTTCGATCAATATTGGTGAAAAATATTTTTTTGCCGGGATGGGCTAATGTTTTCCTGGCCGCATAAATGCGAATATGCCAGTTTCGGCCTAAACAAAACGTCGGTTGAGCTCGTTCAAAAAAACCTAGCCGACCTACATTGTACATTTTTTATGCAACACCAAAACAGGAAAAGTTCCTCTGCCGTAAAAAAAAAACATTATCGGCCAGCGAGCGTTTTTAAAAAGAATTTGCGCAATGTCAACTGAAAAATATCAGTCGGGGCTACTTCACGACCGATGTCGGCTATTGAGTTTTCTATTCAATCCCTTAATGAAATATGCATGATGTCGGTAAGGAAATGTTCGATCGGCGTCATGCGGTGATGCTTCCTTTGTAACCTCGATCGGTCATCTTTCCTGGCCGACGTCGACTGGCATTTTTTACGATCAATATCGGTGAAAATTTTTTTTTTGCCGAGATGGGCTAATGTTTTCCTGGCCGAATAAATGCGAATATGCCAGTTTCGGCCGAAATAAAACGTCGGTTGAGCTCGCACAAAAAACCTTGCCGTCCTACATTGTACATTTTTTATACAACACCTAAACAAGAAAACTTCCTCTGCCGTAAAAAAAAAAATTATCGGCTAGCGAGCGTTTTTAAAAAAAAATTGCGCAATGTCGGCTGAAAAATATCAGTCGGGGCTACTTCACGACTGATGTCGGCTATTAAGTTTTCTATTCAAACCCTTAATGAAATATGCATGATGTCGGTAAGGAAATGTTCGATCGGCGTCATGCAGTGATGCTTCTTTTTTAGACCTCGATCGGTCATCTTTCTTGGCGGACGTCGACTGTCAATTTTTTCAATCAATATCTGTGAAAAATATTTGTTTTAATGAGAATCATGAAACTGGCCAAATACAGGCTAAAGGCCCAAGTGGAGAAGGACGAAGGCCCAAGTGGAGAAGGACAAAACCCCCGAGTGGAGAAGGGTGAAGGCCCAAGTGGAGAAGGATGAAGGCCCAGAGGCAGAAACACTATCAAGACGATTAATTGTTGCTGAAGGCCAAACTAATTTGAAGGCCCAAGATAAATAAGTTTTTAGTTATAATTTATTTTTATTGTAATTTTGGCCCAAACTGTTTAGAAGGCCCATGTCTATTTTTATCTATTTGTTCTGATACACTATAAGTATTGGTTTTTATTTTCAATAAAAAAAAACTTTTGGCATTTCATAAAATTGGGTGAGAGTTTCTCTCTAGGTTCCTGGTTGAACCAATTATCAGACTTATCAAGGTAATCCTTGTGGCGTCTATCCTGACTTATCTTCCTTCACCGGAAGTGGCGTCTACCTAGACTTATCTTCCTTCACTGGAAGTGGCGTCTACCCAGACTTATCTTCCTTCACCGGAAGTGGCGTCTACCTTGACTTATCTTCCTTCACCGGAAGTGGCGTCATCCAAATCTTCGTAGCCTGTATCAAACGATCCGCTCCTACTCAGGTTCGCATCATGTTTCCCGAGATGGGCAAATGTTTTCCTGGCCGAATAAATGGGAACATGCCATTTTCGGCCGAAATAAAACGTCGGTTGAGCTCGCACAAAAAAACCTAGCCGACCTACATTGTACATTTTTTATGCAACACCATAACAAGAAAACTTCCTCTGCCGTAAAAAAAAACATTATCGGCCAGCGAGCGTTTTTAAAAAGAAATTGCGCAATGTCAACTGAAAAATATCAGTCGGGATACTTCACGACAGATGTCAGCTATTGAGTTTTCTATTCAATCCCTTAATGAAATATGCATGATGTCGGTAAGGAAATGTTCGATCGGCGTCATGCGGTGATATTTCCTTTTTAACCTCGATCGGTCATCTTTCCTTGCCGACGTCGACTGGCATTTTTTTCGATCAATATCGGTGAAAAATATTTTTTTGCCGGGATGGGCTAATGTTTTCCTGGCCGCATAAATGCGAATATGCCAGTTTCGGCCGAAACAAAACGTCGGTTGAGCTCGCTCAAAAAAACCTAGCCGACCTACATTGTACATTTTTTATGCAACACCAAAACAAGAAAAGTTCCTCTGCCGTAAAAAAAAAACATTATCGGCCAGCGAGCGTTTTTTAAAAAAAAAATAACGCAATGTCGGTTGAAAAATATCAGTCGGGGGTACTTCACGACCGATGTCGGCTATTGAGTTTTCTATTCAATCCCTTAAAGAAATATGCATGATGTCGGTAAGGAAATGTTCGATCGGCATCATGCGGTGATGTTTCTATTTTAGACCTCGATCGGTCATCTTTCCTGGCCGACGTCGACTGGCATTTTTTTCGATCAATATTGGTGAAAAATATTTTTTTGCCGAGATGGACTGATCTTTTCCTGGCCGAATAAATGCGAATATGCCAGTCTCGGCCGAAATAGAACGTCGGCTGAGCTCACACAAAAAAACCTAGCCGACCTACATTGTACATTTTTTATGCAACACCAAAACAGGAAAAGTTCCTCTGCCGTAAAAAAAAAACATTATCGGCCAGCGAGCGTTTTTAAAAAGAATTTGCGCAATGTCAACTGAAAAATATCAGTCGGGGCTACTTCACGACCGATGTCGGCTATTGAGTTTTCTATTCAATCCCTTAATGAAATATGCATGATGTCGGTAAGGAAATGTTCGATCGGCGTCATGCGGTGATGCTTCCTTTTTAACCTCGATCGGTCATCTTTCCTGGCCGACGTCGACTGGCATTTTTTTCGATCAATATCGGTGAAAATTTTTTTTTTGCCGAGATGGGCTAATGTTTTCCTGGCCGAATAAATGCGAATATGCCAGTATCGGCCGAAATAAAACGTCGGTTGAGCTCGCACAAAAAACCATGCCGTCCTACATTGTACATTTTTTATACAACACCAAAACAAGAAAACTTCCTCTGCCGTAAAAAAAAAAAATTATCAGCCAGCGAGCGTTTTTAAAAAAAAATTGCGCAATGTCGGCTGAAAAATATCAGTCGGGGCTACTTCACGACCGATGTCGGCTATTAAGTTTTCTATTCAATCCCTTAATGAAATATGCATGATGTCGGTAAGGAAATGTTCGATCGGCGTCATGCGATGATGCTTCCTTTTTAACCTAGATCGGTCATCTTTTCTGGGCGACGTCGACTGGCATTATTTTCGATCAACATCGGTGAAAAATATTTTTTTGCCGAGACGGGCTAATGTTTTCCTGGCCGCATAATTGCGAATATGCCAGTTTCGGCCTAAACAAAACGTCGGTTGAGCTCGCTCAAAAAAACCTAGCCTACCTACATTGTACATTTTTTATGCAACACCAAAACAAGAAAAGTTCCTCTGCCGTTAAAAAAAAACATTATCGGCCAGCGAGCGTGTTTAAAAAAAAAATTACGCAATGTCGGTTGAAAAATATCAGTCGGGGCTACTTCACAACCGATGTCGGCTATTGAGTTTTCTATTCAATCTCTTAATGAAATATGCATGATGTCGGTAAGGAAATGTTCGATCGGCGTCATGCGGTGATGCTTCCTTTTTAACCTAGATCGGTCATCTTTTCTGGGCGACGTCGACTGGCATTATTTTCGATCAACATCGGTGAAAAATATTTTTTTGCCGAGACGGGCTAATGTTTTCCTGGCCGCATAATTGCGAATATGCCAGTTTCGGCCGAAACAAAACGTCGGTTGAGCTCGCACAAAAAAACCTAGTCGACCTACATTGTACATTTTTTATGCAACACCAAAACAAGAAAAGTTCCTGTGCCGTAAAAAAAACATTATCGGCCAGCGAGCGTTTTTAAAAAAAAAATGCGCAATGTTGGTTGAAAAATATCAGTCGGGGCTACTTCACGACCGATGTCGGCTATTGAGTTTTCTATACAATCTCGTAATGAAATATGCATGATGCCGGTAAGGAAATGTTCGATCGGCGTCATGCGGTGATGCTTCCTTTTTAACCTCGATTGGTCATCTTTCCTAGCCGACGTCGACAGGAATTTTTTTCGATCAATATCGGTGAAAAATATTTTTTTGTCGAGATGGGCTAATGTTTTCCTAGCCGCATAAATGCGAATATGCCAGTTTTGGACGAAAAAAAACGTCGGTTGAGCTCGCACAAAAAAACCTAGTCGACCTACATTGTACATTTTTTATGCAACACCAAAACAAGAAAACTTCCTCTGCCGTAAAAAAAAACATTATCGGCCAGCGAGCGTTTTTAAAAAGAAATTGCGCAATGTCAACTGAAAAATATCAGTCGGGCTACTTCACGACATATGTCGGCTATTGAGTTTTCTATACAATCTCTTAATGAAATATGCATGATGCCGGTAAGGAAATGTTCGATCGGCGTCATGCGGTGATGCTTCCTTTTTTACCTCGATCGGTCATCTTTCCTGGCCGACGTCGACTGGCATTTTTTTCGATCAATATCGGTGAAAAATATTTTTTTGCCGAGATGGGCTAATGTTTTCCTGGCCGCATAAATGCGAATATGCCAGTTTTTGCCGAAACAAAACGTCGGTTGATCTCGCTCAAAAAAACCTACCCGACCTACATTGTACATTTTTTATGCAACACCAAAACAAGAAAACTTCCTCTGCCGTAAAAAAAAAAAACATTATCGGCCTTTTTAAAAAAAAATTGCACAATGTCGGCTGAAAAATATCAGTCGGGGCTACTTCACGACCGATGTCGGCTATTGAGTTTTCTATTCAATCCCTTAATGAAATATGCATGATGTCGGTAAGGAAATGTTCGATCGGCGTCATGCGGTCATGCTTCTTTTTTAGACCTCGATCGGTCATATTTCTTGGTGGACATCGACTGTCAATAATTTCACTCAATATCGATGAAAAATATTTTTTTGCCGAATGGGGCTAATGTTTTCCTGGCCGAATAAATGGGAACATGCCAGTTTCGGCCGAAACAAAACATCGGTTGAGCTCGCACAAAAAAACCTAGCTGACCTACATTGTACATTTTTTTTGCAACACCAAAACACGAAAACTTACTCTGCCGTAAAAAAAAACATTATCGGCCATCAAGCGTTTTTAAAAAAAAATTGCGCAATGTCAGCTGAAAAATATCAGTCGGGCTACTTCACGACAGATGTCGGCTATTGAGTTTTCTATTCAATCCCTTAATGAAATATGCATAATGTCGGTAAGGAAATGTTCGATCGGCGTCATGCGGTGATGCTTCCTTTTTAACCTCGATCGGTCATCTTTTCTGGGCGACTTCGACTAGCATTATTTTCGATCAACATCGGTGAAAAATATTTTTTTGCCGAGATGGGCTAATGTTTTCCTGGCCGCATAAATGCGAATATGCCAGTTTTGGCCGAAACAAAACGTCGGTTGAGCTCGCACAAAAAAACCTAGTCGACCTACATTGTACATTTTTTATGCAACACCAAAACAAGAAAAATTCCTCTGCCGTAAAAAAAAACATTATCGGCCAGCGAGCGTTTTTAAAAAAAAATTGCTCAATGTCGGCTGAAAAATATCAATCGGGGGGCTACTTCACGACCGATGTCGGCTATTGAGTTTTCTATACAATCTCTTAATGAAATATGCATGATGTCGGTAAGGAAATGTTCGATCGGCGTCATGCGGTGATGCTTCTTTTTTAGACCTCGATCGGTCATCTTTCTTGGCGGACGTCGACTGTCAATTTTTTCAATCAATATCTGTGAAAAATATTGTTTTGCCGAGATGGGCTAATGTTTTCCTGGCCGAGTAAATGGGAACATGTCAGTTTCGGCCGAAAAAAGAGGTCGGTTGAGCTCGCACAAAAAAACCTTGTCGACCTACATTGTACATTTTTTATGCAACACCAAAACAAGAAAAGTTCCTCTGCCGTAAAAAAAAACATTATCGGCCAGCGAGCGTTTTTAAAAAAAATTGCGCAATGTCGGCTGAAAAATATCAGTCGGGGCTACTTCACGACATATGTCGGCTATTGAGTTTTCTATACAATCTCTTAATGAAATATGCATGATGCCGGTAAGGAAATGTTCGATCGGCGTCATGCGGTGATGCTTCCTTTTTAACCTCGATCGGTCATCTTTTCTGGGCGACGTCGACTGGCATTATTTTCGATCAACATCGGTGAAAAATATTTTTTTGCCGAGATGGGCTAATGTTTTCCTGGCCGCATAATTGCGAATATGCCAGTTTCGGCCGAAACAAAACGTCGGTTGAGCTCGCACAAAAAAACCTAGTCGACCTACATTGTACATTTTTTATGCAACACCAAAACAAGAAAAGTTCCTGTGCCGTAAAAAAAAACATTATCGGCCAGCGAGCGTTTTTAAAAAAAAATGCGCAATGTCGGTTGAAAAATATCAGTCGGGGCTACTTCACGACCGATGTCGGCTATTGAGTTTTCTATACAATCTCTTAATGAAATATGCATGATGCCGGTAAGGAAATGTTCGATCGGCGTCATGCGGTGATGCTTCCTTTTTAACCTCGATCGGTCATCTTTCCTGGCCGACGTCGACAGGAATTTTTTTCGATCAATATCGGTGAAAAATATTTTTTTGCCGAGATGGGCTAATGTTTTCCTGGCCGCATAAATGCGAATATGCCAGTTTTGGCCGAAACAAAACGTCGGTTGAGCTCGCACAAAAAAACCTTGTCGACCTACATTGTACATTTTTTATGCAACACCAAAACAAGAAAAGTTCCTCTGCCGTAAAAAAAAACATTATCGGCCAGCGAGCGTTTTTAAAAAAAAATTGCTCAATGTCGGCTGAAAAATATCAATCGGGGGGCTACTTCACGACCGATGTCGGCTATTGAGTTTTCTATACAATCTCTTAATGAAATATGCATGATGCCGGTAAGGAAATGTTCGATCGGCGTCATGCGGTGATGCTTCCTTTTTAACCTCGATCGGTCATCTTTCCTGGCCGACGTCGACAGGAATTTTTTTCGATCAATATCGGTGAAAAATATTTTTTTGCCGAGATGGGCTAATGTTTTCCTGGCCGCATAAATGCGAATATGCCAGTTTTTGCCGAAACAAAACGTCGGTTGATCTCGCTCAAAAAAACCTACCCGACCTACATTGTACATTTTTTATGCAACACCAAAACAAGAAAAATTCCTCTGCCGTAAAAAAAAAACATTATCGGCCTTTTTAAAAAAAAATTGCACAATGTCGGCTGAAAAATATCAGTCGGGGCTACTTCACGACCGATGTCGGCTATTGAGTTTTCTATTCAATCCCTTAATGAAATATGCATGATGTCGGTAAGGAAATGTTCGATCGGCGTCATGCGGTGATGCTTCTTTTTTAGACCTCGATCGGTCATCTTTCTTGGCGGACGTCGACTGTCAATTTTTTCAATCAATATCTGTGAAAAATATTGTTTTGCCGAGATGGGCTAATGTTTTCCTGGCCGATAAATGGGAACATGCCAGTTTCGGCCGAAA